>NC_080045.1:4889899-5119708 GCF_012489685.1 Lotus japonicus | reverse complement strand
AGATCGTGAGTTTGCGAAAGGCATTTTCGAATCTCTGAAGATGTCTCATGAAGGAAACAAGAAAGTCAAAGAATCAAAGGCATTGTCTTTGATCCAAAAGTATGAATCCTTCATCATGGAGCCAAATGAGTCCATTGAAGAAATGTTCTCCAAATTTCAATTGCTTGTAGCTGGCATAACCGACCTCTCAAAAGAGCTACACAAAAAAGATCATGTCATAAGGGTCATCAGGTGTTTCCTGAAAGTTGGATGCCTTTAGTGACTTCAATAGAGCTCACGAGAGACGTTGAGAATATGAGTTTAGAAGAACTCATCAGCATTTTGAAATGCATGAGCTGAAGCGCTCAGAGATGCAAGATCTGAGGAAAAAGTCCATAGCCTTGAAATCTAAATCTGAAAAGGCTAAGGTTGAGAAGTCAAAAGCTCTTCAAGCAGAAGAAGAGGAATCTGAAGAAGCATCAGAAGATTCTGATGAAGATGAGCTGACTCTGATCTCCAAGAGACTCAATCGCATCTGGAAGCACAGGCAGAGCAAATACAAAGGCTCTGGAAAGGCAAAAGGAAAGTCTGAATCCTCAGGTCAGAAGAAGTCCTCACTTAAGGAAGTCACATGCTTTGAGTGCAAAGAATCAGGGCACTACAAAAGTGACTGTCCAAAATTGAAGAAGGACAAGAAGCCAAAGAAGCACTTCAAGACAAAGAAGAGTCTGATGGTGACATTTGATGAATCAGAGTCAGAGGATGTTGACTCTGATGGTGAAGTCCAAGGACTCATGGCTATTGTCAAAGACAATGAAGCAGAGTCAAAGGGAGTTGTTGACTCTGACTCAGAATCAGAAGGAAATCCTAACTCAGACGATGAAAATGAGGTATTCGCTTCTTTCTCTACCTCTGAACTGAAACATGCATTGTCTGATATCATGGATAAGTATAACTCATTATTGTCTAAGCATAAGAAGCTGAAAAAGAACTTATCTGCTGTTTCCAAGACTCCTTCTGAACATGAGAAAATTATTTCTGATTTAAAAAATGATAATCATGCCTTGATCAATTCTAACTCTGTGCTTAAGAACCAGATTGCTAAGTTAGAAGAAATTGTTGCCTGTGATGCCTCTGATTGTAGAAATGAATCTAAGTATGAAAAGTATTTTCAAAGATTCCTAGCTAAAAGCGTGGATAGAAGCTTAATGGCTTCAATGATCTATGGCGTAAGCAGAAATGGAATGCATGGCATTGGCTATTCTAAACCAATTAGAAATGAGCCCTCCGTTTCTAAAGCTAAATCCTTGTATGAATGCTTTGTTCCTCTGGTACCATATTTCCTGATCCTGTACCTGCTAAAGTTGCTAAAAACCCTCTTAAAAAGGGATCCTTCTCTATGACTAAATATCATGCAAATATTCCTTTAAAATATCATGTTGAGACACCCAAGGTGATCAGAACCTCTGGGGTAACTAACAAGAGAGGACCCAGAAAGTGGGTACCTAAGGACAAGGTTATCTATGTTGCAGATATCCTTGATAGCTCCACTGAAACACCAATCATGGTATCTGGACAGTGGATGCTCGCGTCACATGACGGGAGAAAGGCGTATGTTCCGAGAGCTGAAACTTAAGCCTGGAGGCGAAGTTGGCTTTGGAGGAAATGAAAAGGGTAAAATTGTTGGTACTGGTACTATTTGTGTAGATAGTAGTCCATGCATTGATAATGTGTTATTGGTAGACGGCTTAACACATAACTTATTGTCTATAAGTCAATTAGCTGACAAGGGTTATGATGTTATATTCAATCAAAAGTCCTGCCGGGCTGTAAGTCAAATCGATGGCTCTGTTCTGTTTAACAGCAAGAGGAAGAACAACATTTATAAGATCAGATTATCTGAGTTGGAGGCTCAGAATGTGAAGTGCCTTCTGTCTGTTAATGAAGAGCAGTGTTTATGGCATAGACGGTTAGGGCATGCCAGTATGAGAAAGATTTCTCAGCTGAGCAAGCTAAACCTTGTCAGGGGCTTACCCAATCTGAAGTTCGCTTCAGACGCTCTTTGTGAAGCATGTCAGAAAGGCAAATTCACAAAAGTCCCTTTCAAGGCAAAGAATGTTGTCTCAACCTCAAGGCCGTTAGAACTTCTGCATATCGACCTTTTTGGACCAGTGAAAACTGAGTCTATAGGTGGCAAGAGATATGGGATGGTTATCGTTGATGACTATAGCCGCTGGACATGGGTAAAATTTCTAACCCGCAAGGATGAGTCTCATGCTGTGTTCTCTACCTTCATTGCTCAAGTGCAAAACGAGAAGGCTTGTAGGATTGTGCGTGTCAGAAGTGACCATGGTGGAGAGTTTGAGAATGACAAGTTTGAGAGTCTGTTTGATTCCTATGGAATTGCACATGATTTCTCTTGTCCCAGAACTCCTCAACAAAATGGTGTTGTTGAGAGGAAGAACAGAACTCTTCAGGAGATGGCTAGAACCATGCTCCAAGAAACTGGCATGGCTAAGCACTTTTGGGCAGAGGCAGTAAATACAGCATGTTACATTCAGAACAGAATCTCTGTGAGACCAATTCTGAATAAGACTCCTTATGAATTGTGGAAGAACATAAAACCCAACATTTCTTACTTTCATCCTTTTGGCTGTGTTTGTTATGTTCTTAATACTAAGGATAGATTGCATAAATTTGATGCTAAGTCTTCTAAGTGTCTATTACTCGGTTATTCTGATAGATCTAAAGGTTTTAGATTTTATAATACTGATGCTAAGACTATTGAAGAATCTATTCATGTTAGATTTGACGATAAGCTTGACTCTGACCAGTCAAAGCTAGTTGAAAAGTTTGCAGATTTAAGCATTAATGTTTCTGACAAAGGCAAAGCTCCAGAGGAAGTTGAGCCAGAGGAAGATGAACCAGAGGAAGAAGCTGGTCCCTCTAACTCACAAACTCTGAAGAAGGGCAGAATCACTGCAGCTCACCCTAAGGAATTGATTCTGGGCAACAAAGACGAACCAGTCAGAACCAGATCTGCCTTCAGACCCTCTGAATAGACCTTGCTCAGTCTGAAAGGATTGGTGTCCTTAATTGAACCCAAGTCCATAGATGAAGCTCTTCAGGACAAGGATTGGATTCTGGCCATGGAAGAAGAATTGAATCAATTTTCCAAGAATGATGTTTGGAGCTTAGTGAAGAAGCCTGAGAGTGTCCATGTTATTGGAACGAAATGGGTATTCAGAAACAAGCTGAATGAGAAAGGAGATGTAGTCAGAAACAAGGCAAGGCTAGTTGCTCAAGGCTACAGCCAGCAGGAAGGAATAGACTACACTGAAACATTTGCTCCAGTAGCAAGACTGGAGGCAATCAGACTGTTGATCTCTTTCTCAGTAAATCACAACATAGTTCTACATCAGATGGACGTGAAGAGTGCCTTCCTAAATGGTTATATCTCAGAGGAAGTCTATGTTCATCAACCCCCAGGTTTTGAAGATGAGAAGAAACCAGACCATGTGTTCAAATTGAAGAAATCACTCTACAGTCTGAAGCAAGCTCCCAGAGCGTGGTATGAGAGACTTAGCTCATTCCTTCTAGAGAATGAGTTTGTAAGGGGTAAAGTAGATACAACTCTTTTTTGCAAGACTTATAAAGATGATATCTTAATTGTGCAAATTTATGTTGATGATATTATATTTGGTTCTGCTAATCAATCTCTATGCAAAGAATTTTCTGAGATGATGCAGGCTGAATTTGAGATGAGTATGATGGGAGAATTAAAGTACTTTCTGGGAATACAAGTTGATCAAACACCAGAAGGAACATATATCCATCAGAGCAAGTACACTAAAGAACTTCTGAAGAAGTTCAATATGCTGGAATCTACAGTGGCCAAGACTCCAATGCATCCTACATGCATTCTGGAGAAAGAAGATAAAAGTGGTAAAGTATCTCAGAAGCTCTATCGTGGCATGATAGGTTCACTTCTATACTTAACTGCATCTAGGCCAGACATACTATTTAGTGTTCATTTATGTGCTCGTTTCCAATCAGATCCAAGGGAAACCCACTTAACTGCTGTTAAGAGGATCCTAAGGTATCTGAAAGGCACCACTAACCTTGGCTTGATGTATAAGAAAACATCAGAGTATAAGCTTTCAGGTTACTGTGATGCTGATTATGCTGGAGATAGAACAGAGAGAAAAAGTACTTCTGGAAATTGTCAATTTCTGGGAAGCAATCTAGTCTCATGGGCAAGCAAGAGGCAATCAACCATTGCACTATCAACTGGAGAGGCAGAATATATCTCAGCAGCAATATGCAGCACTCAGATGCTCTGGATGAAACATCAGCTGGAGGATTATCAGATCCTTGAGAGCAATATCCCAATCTATTGTGATAACACTGCTGCAATCTCATTAAGTAAGAATCCTATCTTGCATTCAAGGGCAAAGCACATTGAGGTAAAGTATCACTTTATTAGAGATTATGTACAGAAGGGCGTACTTCTTCTGAAGTTTGTTTATACTGACCATCAATGGGCAGATATCTTTACAAAGCCCTTAGCAGAGGATAGATTTAATTTTATTCTGAAAAATCTGAACATGGACTTTTGTCCAGAGTGAAGATGGATCAGAACCTCTGACTATGATACTTCTTGATCAGAAGATGTCTAGTCCAGAAGGTAACTCAATCAGAGTGTGTGTACCCACTGGTACTGACTCTGAAGCTGAGACAGCAACACGTGTGTCAGTATTTCTGATGCATAGTTCCTTGTGCCCGTGTGACAGTCTGTTATGATTGCGTGTAGATATGCTTCTCTCCTGTGTGTGATTTGTGTATTTACTGTTACTATCTATCTTTAATTTTCAACCGTTGATCTTAAATTGCTTTTTGAATCAACAACGGTTATTTGTCAAAACCCACTATACACACACGATCTCTTTCACTTCCGGATTTTACTCTCGCTCTCTCTGCTTTTTCGAAACCGCTTATCCTCGTTTTCTCTCTCGATCTCTCTTCATCTTTCAACCTTCATCTTCTACCTCAAACCTTCAACCGCTTCAAAAATGGTGAATCAAACCAGAAGAGCTACTGCAGATGCACCCCAGTTCCCTCACATGGTAGTTGGTCTAGCAACGGGTCAAAGGGGCCCTGAGAATCCGACACAAGATCAAGGTCAAGCTCAAGAGCAGATTGTTCCAATTGCAGAACGGGGCTGTGCCGTTCACTGCGTATATGCTCCTGAGGAACTCCAAGTCCTGGCAGAATGGAGATTCGACCTCGACAACCTGGCTACAAATGGGTATGATCTTCGTCCTGAAGTCCAAATTCAAGGTTGGGGAAATTACTTCAACAGACTTCGAGGACCGGTGTATGATAAACTGGTCAAGGAATTCTGGAAGCACGCCGACTGCGATGATACTCAGGTGGTATCTTACATTCTTGGAAGAAAGATCATCATCACAGAAAAGTCCTTCGTGAACTTGCTGGGTGCAGCAACTGCTTTTGGGTATCGTTTCCAACTCACGGAATCGAAGCTGAAACCCAGCACCAAGGATACAATCAACCAGGCCCTGTACACCAATTACAAACCGGGCAAGACGAATTACAAGGTGATGGACCTTCATCCCAAGCTCAGGATCTGGCATAAAATTTTGCTCCACTGCATAAACCAGAGACCAAAGGGCAGTTCCCCAGACTACATCAACTTCAACCAGAAGGTGATGTTGTTCTTCATCCAAGACCAGAAGAAGATCTGCCTTCCCTACTTCCTGTTCTCCTACTTGAAGGAATGTATCCGGAAGTCTCGTACCACTGCCTCCATCAAGTCAGCAATCAAGTATATCCCCTTTGGGAGACTGCTCTCAGATTTTTTCATTGAAAGCAACCTGGTGCAAGATCTGGTCAATGCTGGATGTGTAGAGGATCTGACCACCATTGTCAGTGATGTCTTCACTGCAAATTCTCTGAAGAAGATGGGTTTGGTCTAGAAGAAAATCGCCCCTGCTCATGAAGACACATCTTCTGAGATCAGAAGTAGAAGGATGCCTCTGAATGACTACCCTCTGTGGACACAGGCAGACAATCCTGACGCCATTAGGTGCTATGTTGAAGACCTAAGGGCTCAAGGATTCGAAATTGATCTCGATGATTTCTTCAGCAGACTGCCGCCAGCTCCAGAGTTTCCTTCTCCTCCCAAGAAGAAAGCTCAGAGGAAGATGATCCTAGAAGAATCTTCTGAGGAATCAGATGTTCCTCTGATCAAAAAGAAGAAGAGAAAGCCTGATGATGGTGATGATAGTGATAATGAGGATGGTCCTCCTAAGAAGAAGAAGAAGCAGGTCAGAATTGTGGTGAAGCCTACTCGGGTGGAACCAGCTGCTGAAGTGATCAGAAGGACTGAACCTCCTGACAGAGTGACAAGATCATCAGCACATTCAAGTAAGTCTGCACTTGCTTCTGATGATGATTTGAATTTATTTGATGCACTCCTCATTTCTGCCATGCTCAAACACTCCTCAAATCCCCTCACTCCTATTCCTGAATCCCAACCAGCTGCACAAACCACCTCTCCACCACATTCCCCAAGGTCTTCGTTCTTTCAACCTTCCCCTACTGAAGCACCTCTCTGGAATTTGCTCCTGAACCAACCCTCTAGGTCAGAAGAACCAACCTCTCCCATTACCATTCAGTACAACCCATTATCTTCTGAACCCATCATTCATGAACAACCAGAGCCTACCCACATAGAACCTGTACCCAGAACCTCTGATCACTCTGTCCCAAGAGCATCAGAACGTCTGGCTCTCAGACCCACGGATACAGACTCTTCCACAGCCTTTACACCTGTATCCTTCCCAACCAATGTTGCTGACTCTTCTCCCTCCAATAACTCTGAATCCATTAGAAAATTCATGGAGGTCAGAAAAGAAAAGGTGTCTACCTTAGAAGAATATTATCTCACTTGTCCAAGCCCTAGGAGATATCCTGGCCCTAGACCTGAACGTCTAGTTGACCCAGATGAACCTATCTTGGCCAATCCTTTACAAGAGGCAGACCCTTTGGCTCAAGAGCCTATTCAACCAGAACCTGAACCAGAACATTCTGTGTCTAACCAATCCTCGGTTAGATCACCCCATCCTCTGGTTGAAACTTCAGAACCTCACCTTGGAACCTCTGAACCCAATGCTCAAATGTTTAACATTGGCTCTCCACAAGGTGCCTCTGAAGCTCACAGCAGCAATCACCCAGCCTCTCCTGAAACCAACCTCTCCATAATTCCTTACACTCACCTCCGACCCACATCTCTCTCTGAGTGCATCAATATTTTCTATCATGAAGCATCTTTGATGCTACGCAATGTGCACGGTCAGACTGACCTCAGTGAGAATGCTGAACCTGTGGCTGATGAGTGGAACAATCTGGGCACTTGGCTAGTGGCTCAAGTTCCAATTATGATGCAGCTCCTGCATGCAGAGGGAAGTCAGAGGATTGAGGCTGCAAAGCAAAGGTTTGCTCGAAGGGTGGCTCTTCATGAACAAGAACAGAGACATAAGCTTCTTGAAGCTATTGAAGAAGCCAAGAGAAAGAAAGCTCAAGCAGAAGAAGCTGCACGTCAAGCAGCAGCTCAAGCTGAACAAGCTAGATTAGAGGCAGAACGACTTGAGGCTGAGGCTGAAGCTCTTAGATGCCAAGCACTTGCACCCGTAGTGTTTACTCCTGCTGCTTCTGCTTCCATTCCAGATCCTCAAGCTGCTCAGAATGTTCCTTCCGGTTCTGCTCAGTCAAGCTCATCCAGACTCGACATCATGGAACAGCGTCTTGACACTCATGAATCCATGCTAATTGAAATGAAGCACATGATGATGGAACTTCTGCGTCGAACTGATAAACCCTAGTTTTAGGATCTCTTCGTTTTTCTCTTTCTTTAACGTTGTTTTATTTTTGTTAACTTCTGTTTCTTTTTATTTAATTTTTCTCCTTTGTTCGTTTGTGATTATCTATGCATATCTATATATATTTTTGTCACATGTGTTTGCAAAAATCTTTTTATTCATAATTTCTTTATGTTTACATCATACATTCTTTCCCTAAAAATCTAGAATGGAGGATCCCTCCTCATTCTTCTGCACTCCTGGCGCTGCTCTGACCTATCCTTCTCCAGACGCTCCAGTGCATACTGGATGTTGCTGAGCCTGTCTTTTAGCTCATCCCTCTCCAGAATCTCTTCTGCAGTCTTGAGCTTCTCTTCCAAACTCTCTTTTTCTTCCAGCAGCTTGAGTTCAAGCCGGCTGAGTTCTTGCACCTCCTCCGCGAAGGCAAGAAATTCCCTCAGGTCTCTCTTCAACTCTGGACGCAGGTCCTCTTCCCGCAGTGTCCGTGTTAGCTCCGCGATGGTCGTTGTACCCTCTGGATGCCTGATGTTAAGGAACAAGTCCTCCTCGAAGGCCTTCTTCCTCAGCTCTTCTAGTGCTACGATGTATGATGCCATTTTTTTTCTTTACTGAAAATTGTTCGAGGTGTGACCTTGCACGTTGCGTAGCATCAAAGAAGCTTCTTGATTAAACACATTGATGCACTCGGAGAGAGAGGTGGGTCTGAGGTGAGTGTAGGGAACTATGGAGAGGTATTGGTCTGGAGAGGTTGGGTGATTGCTGCTATTTGCCTCAGAGACACCTTGAGGAGAACCAATGTTAAACATTTGAGAATTTGGTTCAGAGGTTCCAAGGTGAGGTTCAGAGGTTTCAACCAGAGGATGTGGTGACCTAACCGAGGAGTGGTTAGACACAGATTGTTCTGGTTCTGGTTGAACTGGCTCTTGTTGCACTGGGTCAGGTTGAGCCTATTGAGCCAAAGGATCTGCCTCATGTAAGGGATTGGCCAAGATAGGTTCATCTGGGTCAACTAGACGTTCTGGTCTAGGGCCAGGATGTCTCCTAGGGCTTGGACAAGTGAGGTAATATTCTTCTAAGGTGTCTACCTTTTCTTTCCTAACTTCCATAAATTTACGAACGGATTCAGAGTTGTTGGAAGGTGAGGAATCAGCAGCATTGATTGGGAATGATACAGGAGTAAAGGCTGTGGAAGAATCTGTATCAGTGGTTCTGGCAGCCAGACGTTCTGATGCTCTGGGGACAGAGTGATCAGAAGTTCTGGGTTCAGGTTCTGTTTGGTTGGGCTCTGGTTGTTCAGGAATGATGGGTTCACAAGTTAATGGGTTATACTGGATGGTGATGGGTGAGGTTTGATCAGAGGGTCCAGTAGGTTGATTTTGAAGCATATTCCAAAGAGGTGCTTCATTTGGTGAAGGTTGGAAAAATGAAGACCTTGGGGAATTGGGTGATGAAGTGGTTTGTGCGGCTGGTTGGGACTCTGGGATAGGAGTGAGTGGGTTGGAAGATCGTTTGAGCATGGCAGAGATAGGGAGTGCATCAAATGTATCTAAATCATCATCAGAAGCAATAGCAGACTTACTTGATGATCGTGCTGAAGACCGAGTCACTCTAACAGGAGTCTCAATCCTTCTGATCACTTGAGCAGCAGGTTCCACACTTGTAGGCTTCACCACAAGTCTTACTTGTTTCTTCTTCTTCTTGGGAGGAGAAGGACCAACAGTACCATCACCACCAGCATCAGGCTTGATGATTTCATCATGTTTCCTTTTTGGCTGGTCAGCCTTCTTCTTCTTCTTCTGAGGGCCATCAGATTCCTCAGAGGATGCTTCTAAGATCATCTTCCTCTGAACTTTCTTCTTGGTAGGAGAGGGAAACTCTTGAGCTGGCGGCAGTCTTCTGAAGAATTCATCTACATCAATCTCAAAGCCTTGTGCCCTTAGGTCTTCAACATAGCACCTAATAGCTTCTGGATTGTCTGCCTGGGTCCACAAAGGATAGTCATTCAGAGGCACCCTTCTTCGTCTGATTTCAGAAGATGTGTCTTCATGAGCTGGGGCAATTTTCTTCTTGACCAAACCCATCTTCTTCAGAGAATTAGCAGTGAAGACATCATTGACTATTGTGGTCAGATCCTCTATGCATCCGGCATTGACCATATCTTACACAAGGTTGCTCTCAATGAAGAGATCTAATAGCATTCTCCCAAAGGGAATATACTTGATGGCGAACTTGATGGAGGCAGTAGTTCTGGACTTCTTGATACACTCCTTCAAGTAAGAGAACAGGAAGTAGGGGAGGCAGATCTTCTTCTTGTCTTTGATGAAGAATAACATTGCCTTCTGGCAGAAGTTGATGTAATCTGGGGAACTGCCCTTTGGCCTCTGGTTGATACAGTGCAGCAGAATCTTGTGCTAGATTCTGAGCTTGGGATGAAGATCCACCACCTTGTAATCAGTTTTGCCCGGTTTGTATGTGGTGTACAGGGCCTTGTTGATTGTATCCTTGGTGTTGGGTTTCAGCTTCGATTCTGTCAGTTGAAATCGATACCCATTTGCAGTTTCTGCACCCAGCAGATTCACGAATGACTTCTCAGTAACTATGATTCTCCTTCCAGCAATGTGAGAGACCACCTGAGTGTCATCGCAGTCAGCGTGCTTCCAGAACTCCTTAACCAGTTTGTCATACACCGGTCCTCGAAGCCTGTTGAAGTAATTCTCCCAGCCTTGAACACTGACTTCAGGACGAAGATCATACCCATTTGTAGCAAGATTGTCGAGGTCGAATCTCCATTCTGCCAGGACTTGAAGTTCTTCAGGAGTGTTCACACAGTGAACGGCACAGCCCCGTTCTGCAATTGGAATAACTTGCTCTTGAGCTTGACCTTGATCTTGAGTCGGATTCTCAGGACCCCTTTGTCCTGTTGCAAGACCCACTTCCATGTGAGGGAAACTGGTTGCTTCAGCGGCTTCATCTCTGGTTTGTCTCACCATTTTGAGCGGTTGAAGGTTTTGGGTAGAAGATGAAGATGATGAATATAGAGAGAGAGGGAGATCGTGGGGGAGAGGTTTTGAAAAACTGAAGAGAGAGAATGTAAAACCTTAAGTGTAGGAGAACGTGTGTGCATAGTGGGTTTTTAAAAGTAACCGTTGTTGATCAAAAAGCAGGTTAAAATCAACGGTTAAAAATTAAAGACATCATAGTAACAGTAAATACACATATCACACGCAGGAGAGAAGCACATCTAAACATATTATGACAGACTGTCACACGGGCACAGGGAACTATGCATTAGAGAAACTGACACACGTTTACTGTCTCAGCGTCAGAGTCAGCACCAATGGGTACATAAACTCTGATTGAGTTACCTTCTGGACTAGACATCTTCTGATCAAGAAGTATCATAGTCAGAGGTTCTGATCCATCTTCACTCTGGACAAAAGTCCATATTCAGATTTTTCAGAATAAAATTAAATCTATCCTCTGCTAAGGGCTTTGTAAAGATATCTGCTCATTGATGGTCAGTATCAACAAACTTCAGAAGAAGTACGCCTTTCTGTACATAATCTCTAATAAAGTGATACTTTACCTCAATGTGCTTTGCCCTTGAATGTAAGATAGGATTCTTACTCAATGATATTGCAGCAGTGTTATCACAATAGATTGGGATATTGCTCTCAAGGATCTGATAGTCCTCTAGCTGATGTTTCATCCAGAGCATCTGGGTGCTGCATATTGCTGCTGAGATATATTCTGCCTCTGCAGTTGATAGAGCAATTGTTGATTGCCTCTTGCTTGCCCATGAGACTAAATTGCTTCCCAGAAATTGACAATTTCCAGAAGTACTTTTTCTCTCTGTTCTATCTCCAGCATAATCAGCATCACAATAACCTGAAAGCTTATACTCTGATGTTTTCTTATACATCAAGCCAAGGTTAGTGGTGCCTTTCAGATACCTTAGGATCCTCTTAACAGCAGTTAAGTGGGTTTCCCTTGGATCTGATTGGAAACGAGCACATAAGTGAACACTAAACAATATATCTGGCCTAGATGCAGTTAAGTATAGAAGTGAACCTATCATACCACGATAGAGCTTCTGACATACTTTACTACTTGCATCTTCTTTCTCCATAATGCATGTAGGATGCATTGGAGTCTTGGCCACTGTAGATTCCAGCATATTGAACTTCTTCAGAAGTTCTTTAGTGTACTTGCTCTGATGGATATATGTTCCTTCTGGTGTTTGATCAACTTGTATACCCAGAAAGTACTTGAGTTCTCCCATCATACTCATCTCAAATTCAGCCTGCATCAGCTCAGAAAATTCTTTGCATAGACATTGATTAGCAGAACCAAATATAATATCATCAACATAGATTTGCACAATTAAGATATCATCTTTATAAGTTTTGCAGAAGAGGGTTGTATCTACTTTACCCCTTACAAACTCATTCTCCAGTAGGAATGAGCTGAGTCTCTCATACCATGCTCTGGGAGCTTGTTTCAGACCATAGAGTGATTTCTTCAATTTGAACACATGGTCTGGTTTCTTCTCATCTTCAAAACCTGGGGGTTGATGAACATAGACTTCCTCTGATATATAACCGTTTAGGAAGGCACTCTTTACATCCATCTGATGAAGAACTATGTTGTGATTCACTGAGAAAGAGATCAACAGTCTGATTGCTTCTAGTCTAGCTACTGGAGCAAATGTTTCTGTGTAGTCTATTCCTTCTTGCTGACTGTAGCCTTGAGCAACTAGCCTTGCCTTGTTTCTGACTACATCTCCTTTCTCATTCAACTTGTTTCTAAACACCCATTTTGTTCCAATTACATGGACACTCTCAGGCTTCTTCACTAAGCTCCAAACATCGTTCTTGGAGAATTGATTCAATTCTTCTTCCATGGCCAGAATCCAGTCCTTGTCCTGAAGAGCTTCATCTATGGACTTAGGTTCAATTAAGGACACCAATCCTTTCAGACTGAGCAAGGTCTCTTCAGAGGGTCTGAAGGCTGGTCTGGTTCTGACTGGTTCGTCTTTGTTGCCCAGAATCAATTCTTTAGGGTGAGCTGCAGTGATTCTGCTCTTCTTCAGAGTTTGTGAATCAGAGGGACCAGCTTCTTCTTCTGGTTCATCTTCCTCTGGCTCAGCTTCCTCTGGAGCTTTGCCTTTGTCAGAAACATTTATACTTAAATCTGCAAATTTCTCAACTAGCTTTGACTGGTCAGAGTCAAGCTTATCGTCAAATCTAACATGAATAGACTCTTCAATAGTCTTAGCATCAGTATTATAAAATCTAAAACCTTTAGATCTTTCAGAATAACCAAGTAATAGACATTTAGAAGACTTAGCATCAAATTTATGCAATTTATCCTTAGTATTAAGAACATAACAAACACAACCAAAAGGATGAAAGTAAGAAATGTTGGGTTTTATGTTCTTCCACAATTCATAGGGAGTCTTATTCAGAATTGGTCTCACAGAGATTCTGTTCTGAATGTAACATGCTGTATTTACTGCCTCTGCCCAAAAGTGCTTAGCCATGCCAGTTTCTTGGAGCATGGTTCTAGCCATCTCCTGAAGAGTTCTGTTCTTCCTCTCAACAACACCATTTTGTTGAGGAGTTCTGGGGCAAGAGAAATCATGTGCAATTCCATAGGAATCAAACAGACTCTCAAACTTGTCATTCTTAAACTCTCCACCATGGTCACTTCTGACACGCACAATCCTACAAGCCTTCTCGTTTTGCACTTGAGCAATGAAGGTAGAGAACACAGCATGAGACTCATCCTTGCGGGTTAGAAACTTTACCCATGTCCAACGGCTATAGTCGTCAACGATGACCATCCCATATCTCTTACCACCTATAGACTCAGTTTTCACTGGTCCAAAAAGGTCGATATGCAGAAGTTCCAATGGCCTTGAGGTTGAGACAACATTCTTTGCCTTGAAAGGGACTTTAGTGAATTTTCCTTTCTGACATGCTTCACAAAGAGCGTCTGAAGCAAACTTCAGATTGGGTAAGCCCCTGACAAGGTTTAGCTTGCTCAGCTGAGAAATCTTTCTCATACTGGCATGCCCTAACCGTCTATGCCATACCCACTGCTCTTCATTAACAGACAGAAGGCACTTCACATTCTGAGCCTCCAACTCAGATAATCGGATCTTGTAAATGTTGTTCTTCCTCTTGCTGTTAAACAGAACAGAGCCATCGATCTGACTTACAGCACGACAGGACTTTTGATTAAAGATAACATCATAACCCTTGTCAGCTAATTGACTTATAGACAATAAGTTATGTGTTAAGCCGTCTACCAATAAAACATTATCAATGCATGGACTACTATCTACACAAATAGTACCAGTACCAACAATTTTACCCTTTTCATTTCCTCCAATGCCAACTTCTCCTCCAGGCTTAAGTTTTAGCTCTTGGAACATACGCCTTTCTCCCGTCATGTGACGCGAGCATCCACTGTCCAGATACCATGATTGATGTTTCAGTGGAGCTATCAAGGATATCTGCAACATAGATAATGTTGTCCTTAGGTACCCACTTTCTGGGTCCTTTCTTGTTAGTTACCCCAGAGGTTCTGGTAACCTTGGGTTTCTCAACATGATAATGTAAAGGAATTTTTGCATGATATTTAGACATGGAGAAAGATCCCTTTTTAAGAGGGCTTTTAACAGCTTTAGCAGGTAAAGGATCAGGCAATATGGTACCAGAGGGAACAAAGCCTTCATACAAGGATTTAGCTTTAGACACAGAGGGCTCATTTCTAATTGGTTTAGAATAGCCAATGCCATGCATTCCATTTCTGCTTACGCCATAGATCATTGAAGCCATTAAGCTTCTATCTACGCTTTTAGCCAGGAATCTTTGAAAAGACTTTTCATACTTAGATTCATTTCTACAATCAGAGGCATCACAAGCAACTATTTCTTCTAACTTAGCAATCTGGTTCTTAAGCACAGAGTTAGAATTGATCAAAGCATGATTATCATTTTTCAAATCAGAAATAATTTTCTCATGTTCAGAAGGAGTCTTGGAAACAGCAGATAAGTCCTTTTTCAGCTTCTTATGCTTAGACAATAAAGAGTTATACTTATCCATGATATCAGACAAGGCATGTTTCAGTTCAGATGTAGAGAAAGAAGCGAATACCTCATTTTCATCGTCTGAGTTAGGATCTCCTTCTGATTCTGAGTCAGAGTCAACAGCTTCCTTTGACTCTGCTCCTTTGTCTTTGACAATAGCCATGAGTCCTTGGACTTCACCATCAGAGTCAACATCCTCTGACTCTGATTCATCAAATGTCACCATCAGACTCTTCTTTGTCTTGAAGTGCTTCTTTGGCTTCTTGTCCTTCTTCAACTTTGGACAGTCACTTTTGTAGTGCCCTGATTCTTTGCACTCAAAGCATGTGACTTCCTTAATTGATGACTTCTTCTGGCCTGAGGATTCAGACTTTCCTTTTGCCTTTCCAGAGCCTTTGTACAAGGGAGTATTACACTTCTTCACGAAAACTCATTAAAATTAACACTGATTGTGTTTGAAAATTTATAAGTTCATATGCTTTTCAAAGAATGAATTATTCCTGCCAATGAAATTTCTAAACCAGTCAGATAATCCTAAGATGCATAAAATCACTTATTTAAATAGGTTTATCTTCCATGATATTCCAATAAAATTCATCATACTCAGAACTGAATTTCATAAGCACTTCGGCCGTCAACAGTACGACATCGCCATCATTTAGAAAATTATTCAACAACTTCCATAAGAAGAGATTATAAAATCCTCTCAACATAAATGTAAAAGTAACGTAAAATATCTAACCAGTGTTACATTACAGAGCAAGACACTTATTTTATAATAATAATAATAATAACATAAGCTAAGACTCTCCGAAGCTACTCCTCATGAGCCACATCTCTACCTCCTGTACCTGAGCGATGTCGCATAGAACATCATTCCAACAGAAGGGTAAGAACTTACATTGTATAAAATATAACATAACAAAGAGCAAGTAAACAATTCAGATCCTGCTTTATAAACTCTTCACCTTTACTTTAAAATCTGAGTGATTATAATATTTTCTCTCAAGACAGTTTCACAATTCTAATTAATGTTTCGAAAAATTATAAGCTTAAAGAAGAATAATAATTCGACTTTACCACAACAGCAAAACAATTCACCAACAAATCACCAAACACATAAAACCACTGAAAACGTGAAACTTAGTGTGTGAGACTCTAATGTATGCATGTGGTACCAATTGTTAACCTTAGCGGTATCACCGCGTCCACTCCAGACAGTTAACCACCAATGAAGTCCACTCCAGACTTCCAGAACCACGCCAGTTCTGGGACAAACCTCAGTTTTTCGATGAAAACCGACACGTTGCCTCTTGACTAAATGAAGTGTATTTCGTGCAAAAACTCATAAATTAAAACATGCAATTTTGAGACCACTCCAGCCCCAAATATATAACATATTTTCTCACCAAATTCCATAACGGAAATCACACCAAAATTGCACAAAATAACACTTCAATACAATTATCAAATCATTCACTATTCCACTGACAAAATAGCAACACAAAATCATCAAATGTCTCATATCAATTACTAGAATCAGTTTCAGAATCAATCTCAGAAATAAGCAGAAACATAGCATACTTGCATATAATCCTGGTACTAAATGAGCAGTCCAAAAATTATGAAAATTTTACCAAACATAGCCTTATACGTTAGCTTTCATATAAAATTGGTTTCACCCAATTTGGAATTCTGTAGAGAGAGTTATGGTCTCTACAGCACAGGCTGTTAGGGTTTCTGCGAGCAGAAACAGAGTGAACTTGCAGATAATTCTGGTATTGAACCAGCAATCTAAAAATTATGATAATATTACCCAATATAGCCCTATGAGTTAGCTTTCATAAAAAATTGGTTTCACTCAATTCGGAATTCTGTAGAGAGAGTTATGCTCTCTATAACACAGGCTGCTAGGGTGTCTGCGGGCAGAAACAGAATAAACTTGCAAATGATTCTGGTATTGAACCAGCAATCGAAAAATTATGAACATATTACCCAACATAGCCCTATGAGTTATCTTTCATACAAAATTGGTTTCACTCAATTTGGAATTCTGTAGAGAGAGTTATGCTCTCTACAACACAGACTGTTAGGGTATCTGCGGGCAAAACATAACAGAACCCAATTTTCCCCGGAACCTCAATTTCGCTCAAAATCAATTTTTCTCACCACATGTTAACACTCAACACAGTCTCTCAGTTCTGAATTTTCAAAAAAGATGAGGGTTCCTTCATGTTAAACTCAACCTCTGTTATTCTACAATTATACAAGATAAATTCAAACCCTTACCTCTTGAAGATCAAATTCTAGGTTTTTTCTTCTCTTTTCTCCCCTTCTCTCTTTCACGCTTCTTTTCTTCTCCTCTGCTAACTTCTCCAATTCTCAAATTCTGATTTCTCTCTTTCTAATTCACTCATATCCCTTAAATAGTCATACTAATGGGCCCCACTCTCAATTACTCACACAAAAACCTAACAAACTTATTTATCTAAATCTTATTCTATATCACATGAGATTTAAATTATAATCACATAATTCATCAAATTACCATATAGCATAATAATAATTAAGATAAAATAATAAATAACCTAATAACGAAAAGTGGGGTGTTACAACTCTCCCCCACTTAAGAATTTTTGCCCTCGAAAATTACCTTAAATGAACAACTCGGGGTAGGACTTCTTCTATCCTACTGACCAAAACAATATCGATTGTGTCATAGACACATATCGAATACAAAAGGAATTAAACATGTTAATAAACATGCTGATAAACCTAGTCTACTAACCGACCATGCTCTGATACCACTAATGTAACACCCCCTTTTTCCCATTGTTTTATTGAAAAACGTTTATCAGAGTTTAAAAACATATCAAGGGAGTATTACACTTCTTCACGAAAACTCATTAAAATTAACACTGATTGTGTTTGAAAATTTATAAGTTCATATGCTTTTCAAAGAATGAATTATTCCTGCCAATGAAATTTCTAAACCAGTCAGATAATCCTAAGATGCATAAAATCACTTATTTAAATAGGTTTATCTTCCATGATATTCCAATAAAATTCATCATACTCAGAACTGAATTTCATAAGCACTTCGGCCGTCAACAGTACGACATCGCCATCATTTAGAAAATTATTCAACAACTTCCATAAGAAGAGATTATAAAATCCTCTCAACATAAATGTAAAAGTAACGTAAAATATCTAACCAGTGTTACATTACAGAGCAAGACACTTATTTTATAATAATAATAATAATAACATAAGCTAAGACTCTCCGAAGCTACTCCTCATGAGCCACATCTCTACCTCCTGTACCTGAGCGATGTCGCATAGAACATCATTCCAACAGAAGGGTAAGAACTTACATTGTATAAAATATAACATAACAAAGAGCAAGTAACAATTCAGATCCTGCTTTATAAACTCTTCACCTTTACTTTAAAATCTGAGTGATTATAATATTTTCTCTCAAGACAGTTTCACAATTCTAATTAATGTTTCGAAAAATTATAAGCTTAAAGAAGAATAATAATTCGACTTTACCACAACAGCAAAACAATTCACCAACAAATCACCAAACACATAAAACCACTGAAAACGTGAAACTTAGTGTGTGAGACTCTAATGTATGCATGTGGTACCAATTGTTAACCTTAGCGGTATCACCGCGTCCACTCCAGACAGTTAACCACCAATGAAGTCCACTCCAGACTTCCAGAACCACGCCAGTTCTGGGACAAACCTCAGTTTTCCGATGAAAACCGACACGTTGCCTCTTGACTAAATGAAGTGTATTTCGTGCAAAAACTCATAAATTAAAACATGCAATTTTGAGACCACTCCAGCCCCAAATATATAACATATTTTCTCACCAAATTCCATAACGGAAATCACACCAAAATTGCACAAAATAACACTTCAATACAATTATCAAATCATTCACTATTCCACTGACAAAATAGCAACACAAAATCATCAAATGTCTCATATCAATTACTAGAATCAGTTTCAGAATCAATCTCAGAAATAAGCAGAAACATAGCATACTTGCATATAATCCTGGTACTAAATGAGCAGTCCAAAAATTATGAAAATTTTACCAAACATAGCCTTATACGTTAGCTTTCATATAAAATTGGTTTCACCCAATTTGGAATTCTGTAGAGAGAGTTATGGTCTCTACAGCACAGGCTGTTAGGGTTTCTGCGAGCAGAAACAGAGTGAACTTGCAGATAATTCTGGTATTGAACCAGCAATCTAAAAATTATGATAATATTACCCAATATAGCCCTATGAGTTAGCTTTCATAAAAAATTGGTTTCACTCAATTCGGAATTCTGTAGAGAGAGTTATGCTCTCTATAACACAGGCTGCTAGGGTGTCTGCGGGCAGAAACAGAATAAACTTGCAAATGATTCTGGTATTGAACCAGCAATCGAAAAATTATGAAAATATTACCCAACATAGCCCTATGAGTTATCTGTCATACAAAATTGGTTTCACTCAATTTGGAATTCTGTAGAGAGAGTTATGCTCTCTACAACACAGACTGTTAGGGTATCTGCGGGCAAAACATAACAGAACCCAATTTTCCCCGGAACCTCAATTTCGCTCAAAATCAATTTTTCTCACCACATGTTAACACTCAACACAGTCTCTCAGTTCTGAATTTTCAAAAAAGATGAGGGTTCCTTCATGTTAAACTCAACCTCTGTTATTCTACAATTATACAAGATAAATTCAAACCCTTACCTCTTGAAGATCAAATTCTAGGTTTTTTCTTCTCTTTTCTCCCCTTCTCTCTTTCACGCTTCTTTTCTTCTCCTCTGCTAACTTCTCCAATTCTCAAATTCTGATTTCTCTCTTTCTAATTCACTCATATCCCTTAAATAGTCATACTAATGGGCCCCACTCTCAATTACTCACACAAAAACCTAACAAACTTATTTATCTAAATCTTATTCTATATCACATGAGATTTAAATTATAATCACATAATTCATCAAATTACCATATAGCATAATAATAATTAAGATAAAATAATAAATAACCTAATAACGAAAAGTGGGGTGTTACAACTCTCCCCCACTTAAGAATTTTTGCCCTCGAAAATTACCTTAAATGAACAACTCGGGGTAGGACTTCTTCTATCCTACTGACCAAAACAATATCGATTGTGTCATAGACACATATCGAATACAAAAGGAATTAAACATGTTAATAAACATGCTGATAAACCTAGTCTACTAACCGACCATGCTCTGATACCACTAATGTAACACCCCCTTTTTCCCATTGTTTTATTGAAAAACGTTTATCAGAGTTTAAAAACATATCAAGGGAGTATTACACTTCTTCACGAAAACTCATTAAAATTAACACTGATTGTGTTTGAAAATTTATAAGTTCATATGCTTTTCAAAGAATGAATTATTCCTGCCAATGAAATTTCTAAACCAGTCAGATAATCCTAAGATGCATAAAATCACTTATTTAAATAGGTTTATCTTCCATGATATTCCAATAAAATTCATCATACTCAGAACTGAATTTCATAAGCACTTCGGCCGTCAACAGTACGACATCGCCATCATTTAGAAAATTATTCAACAACTTCCATAAGAAGAGATTATAAAATCCTCTCAACATAAATGTAAAAGTAACGTAAAATATCTAACCAGTGTTACATTACAGAGCAAGACACTTATTTTATAATAATAATAATAATAACATAAGCTAAGACTCTCCGAAGCTACTCCTCATGAGCCACATCTCTACCTCCTGTACCTGAGCGATGTCGCATAGAACATCATTCCAACAGAAGGGTAAGAACTTACATTGTATAAAATATAACATAACAAAGAGCAAGTAAACAATTCAGATCCTGCTTTATAAACTCTTCACCTTTACTTTAAAATCTGAGTGATTATAATATTTTCTCTCAAGACAGTTTCACAATTCTTATTAATGTTTCGAAAAATTATAAGCTTAAAGAAGAATAATAATTCGACTTTACCACAACAGCAAAACAATTCACCAACAAATCACCAAACACATAAAACCACTGAAAACGTGAAACTTAGTGTGTGAGACTCTAATGTATGCATGTGGTACCAATTGTTAACCTTAGCGGTATCACTGCGTCCACTCCAGACAGTTAACCACCAATGAAGTCCACTCCAGACTTCCAGAACCACGCCAGTTCTGGGACAAACCTCAGTTTTCCGATGAAAACCGACACGTTGCCTCTTGACTAAATGAAGTGTATTTCGTGCAAAAACTCATAAATTAAAACATGCAATTTTGAGACCACTCCAGCCCCAAATATATAACATATTTTCTCACCAAATTCCATAACGGAAATCACACCAAAATTGCACAAAATAACACTTCAATACAATTATCAAATCATTCACTATTCCACTGACAAAATAGCAACACAAAATCATCAAATGTCTCATATCAATTACTAGAATCAGTTTCAGAATCAATCTCAGAAATAAGCAGAAACATAGCAAACTTGCATATAATCCTGGTACTAAATGAGCAGTCCAAAAATTATGAAAATTTTACCAAACATAGCCTTATACGTTAGCTTTCATATAAAATTGGTTTCACCCAATTTGGAATTCTGTAGAGAGAGTTATGGTCTCTACAACACAGGCTGTTAGGGTTTCTGCGAGCATAAACAGAGTGAACTTGCAGATAATTCTGGTATTGAACCAGCAATCTAAAAATTATGATAATATTACCCAATATAGCCCTATGAGTTAGCTTTCATACAAAATTGGTTTCACTCAATTCGGAATTCTGTAGAGAGAGTTATGCTCTCTATAACACAGGCTGCTAGGGTGTCTGCGGGCAGAAACAGAATAAACCTGCAAATGATTCTGGTATTGAACCAGCAATCGAAAAATTATGAAAATATTACCCAACATTGCCCTATGAGTTAGCTTTCATACAAAATTGGTTTCACTCAATTTGGAATTCTGTAGAGAGAGTTATGCTCTCTACAACACAGACTGTTAGGGTATCTGCGGGCAAAACATAACAGAACCCAATTTTCCCCGGAACTTCAATTTCGCTCAAAATCAATTTTTCTCACCACATGTTAACACTCAACACAGTCTCTCAGTTCTGAATTTTCAAAAAAGATGAGGGTTCCTTTATGTTAAACTCAACCTCTGTTATTCTACAATTATACAAGATAAATTCAAACCCTTACCTCTTGAAGATCAAATTCTAGGTTTTTTCTTCTCTTTTCTCCCCTTCTCTCTTTCACGCTTCTTTTCTTCTCCTCTGCTAACTTCTCCAATTCTCAAATTCTGATTTCTCTCTTTCTAATTCACTCATATCCCTTAAATAGTCATACTAATGGGCCCCACTCTCAATTACTCACACAAAAACCTAACAAACTTATTTATCTAAATCTTATTCTATATCACATGAGATTTAAATTATAATCACATAATTCATCAAATTACCATATAGCATAATAATAATTAAGATAAAATAATAAATAACCTAATAACGAAAAGTGGGGTGTTACAAAAGGCATCCAGCTTTCAGGAAGACTCCTAAGAACCCTTATGACATGATCTTTTGTTGTATTGCTCTTGTTGAGAGGTCTTATGCCAGCCACAAGCAACTGAAATCTGGAGAACATTTCTTCAATGGACTCATTTGGCTCCATGATGAAGGATTCATATTTTTGGATCAAAGACCATGCCTTTGATTCTTTGACTTTCTTGTTTCCTTCATGAGACATCTTCAGAGATTCAAAAATGCCTTTTGCAAACTCACGATCTGTAATCTTCTGGTACTCTTCATAAGAAATAGCACTTAGAAGAATTGCCCTTGCTTTGTGATGTTGTGAGTACAACTTCTTTTGATCTGCAGTCATCTCTAACCTTGGGATCTTCTTGCCATCTGCATCAACTGGACGCTCGTAGCCATCCACAATAATATCCCAGAGATCTGCATCGAAACCCAGAAAGAAACTTTCCAGTCTATCTTTCCAATATTCGAACCTTTGACCGTCGAACATAGGAGGCTTTGCATTGTAACCATCTCTTTGAGTTTCACTGGTGGTGGCAGCCATTGTTTTTCACACCGGCCCGGATCACTGAACACTGTTAGGTGTGGTAATCAGAACTTGCGCTCTGATACCAATAGAAGGTATGAAAAACGGTAGAAAGGGGGGGTTTGAATAACGTTTTCAGGATAAAACTTCCACCTTAAAGATTTTGACAAATCTTTTCGAGAACTAAGTGCTAAAGATAAGAGATAGAAAAGCACACAAGGATTTTTATCCTGGTTCACTTGATAAATCACTCAAGCTACTCCAGTCCACCCGTTAAGGTGATTTCTTCCTTCTTAGAATGAAGGCAATCCACTAATCAGGTAAAGTGTTACAACTGCACTTGAAACCTACAAGTGACTAACAATTACACTGACTTAGCTCACACTAAGATTCACTCTCTTAGTCTTCTCTAGGATCCGATCAACCTTGATCTCCTAAAGGAACTAAACAAACTGTTTATCAAAGAATGTTTACAAGAGATTTGCTTCTGAAAAGCTAATAGTAAACACAATGAATTTTAGATGAAAGAATGCTTGAAGATTTTTGAATATAGCTTGTGCTTGTGTAAATTCTTCCAACCGCATCTTTCAATATTCAGCCTCTATTTATACTCCAAGGATTAGGGTTTGAACGCTGCATGGAAATGCTACCGTTGGAGGGCAGTTCTGGAAATTCCAGCTTCTGCTGTGGCTGAGGACGTTAGGTAGGTCGTCAGGATGGTACATTTGCTTTTGTACTTGGATAATGACTTGACCTTTAAACCTAGGAGACTTCTAATCAGGGGAATGCTTCATGTTGGAACTTGTGAAGCCGGTTGATCAGAGTCAGAGGGAAAGCACAGATCCTCTGACCGTTGTATCTTCTAATTCTGAACTCAGAGGGAAGTACATGGTCTTCAGAGTTTCTTGCTTCTGGACATCAGAGTTTCCACTATTCAGCTTCTGGATCTTCAGAGTCTTTTACACCATCAGAACATCTGAACCTTCAGTGTTTCTTGGTTGTCAGAACTTCTGGATCTTCAGAACTTCTAGTGACTGAGTCCACATCAGAGTTTGTATAACTTCAGAACTTCTGAAGCTCTTCCACTGTTCATGCTGAACATGGTGAATGCGAAAGCGATGCTTGGGACACTCCTTAAACACGGTGCTTCTGATTAGTGTGAGATTAAATAGAGGTCAGAGCCTGTAAATAGCACACTCAGAAAAACACGTTAGAGTACCACAATTGTTCATATCAAAAGGTTAACTTGTAATAATCAAAACATAGAGTTGTACTACTAGATCAAAACTTGATCTTACATTAACTAGAAGATAGAATAAGATAGCGAATTCAAATAACTCGATTAAATACTAATGAAATGTATAAAAATAACATAAAAAATATAGAAAAATACTAAAACTAAATGAAAACATTAAAATGCATGAAATAAGCCTAAAATGTCCTGAAATGACCGAAATATCCTAAAAACTATATTAAACTACATGCAAATAAACCAGGAAAATAGCCTTAAATCCCGGGTCATCATTCCTCACCACCAACGACCACCACTAAGCCTCGACCCCCCCCCCCCTTAAGCGCAGACAATTGAGAGCCTTTTATTTTGGCAAAGGTTAATTTTTCATTAAAAAATTATAAAATGAACAAAGGAAAAAAAAAAACCTTTACGATCTCTCTACTGAAATACAAAACCTAGCACTCGATTCATCCATCACCAAACTAGGTACTTCACTACCAGCGACCACCACTAAGCCTCGTCCCCCCTTTAGCGCAGCAACGACCACCGTCACAGACCTCGAAATCCAAACGGCACCATCGTGCCTCAAACTCCCGACGTGACATGAACCACAAAGATTCCGAGACCAAAGCCCGACCGAGCACGAGGCCCCTCCCCCGTAAATCGCATAGCCCAACCACTATGAGTCCATCATTGAGAGCGAAGTTCCGGCGGATCACGGTCCACAACACAAAACCTATTTGAAACGCAAAACTTCTTTCTAAAACGCAAAGCTGGATCAGTGGTGTAGTCCACACCTCCTCCACTTCACATGTGTTGTCCCTCGCTTCCTCAACCTCGTGTGTGGGTGATCTTCTTCTCCTCCATTTTGTGCGTGCAGTATGTGTTCCTTCTTCTCAATCTTTGTGACTGTTCGACTCCTCCACCTATGCGAGCGCGACTCTTCTTATTTGCGACTGCCATCACCGCTTGTACGATAAAAAACGTGGGTATAAATATTAACCGTGGCTAAGATATGATATACCTACGGACAGTTGATATCGTAACTAAATTATAGATTGACGAAATTGAAACCATGGCTATAAGCATTTTATACTAACCAATATCTTAATTCGTTACTATATGTTTTAGGTACATATTTAAAATTTGTGGGTATATATTACATATACCTACAAATTATATATTTCATCAGTACACTATTTTGTGATAGAAACCAAAAGCATGGTTTAAACTCTTCCCGCCAAAATTTTCACCTTTATGCGCCTTTTTTTCCTGCAAAAATTTTATTTTTCAAAAAAAACTTAAAAACTTAATAATAATAATAATAATAATAATAATTAATAAATAATCATTAATAATAACTCATGCCAAATCCCCTCTTTCTACAACAAAAAAATCCCCTTCTCTCTTTGTATCAAAGTAAAACCCTTATTTTACCGAACACGTTCCAAATTCACGGTTCTTCCTCTCCGCGATGGATTCCTCTCGCAGCTTTTCGGCATTGTTTGGTTGGAGGAGAATGGAGGGGAGGGGAGGGATTTTTAAAACCTGATTTTGTTTGGTTCAAACTTTAGGAGGGGAGGGGAGGGAAATGGAGGGGAGCAAAATCGCTCCAACCTCAACTTTTTGTTCCCCCCAAAAGTGGGGGAATTAGGAGGGGAAATAAATTTCTGACAAAAATAACCATGCACAAATCTAAAAATTCCAATTTTTTATCCTAGGGTTTCCCTTCTTCATACCAACCACCGGCCCCCATCTTTGGTCTCACTCGTCGCTGCCGTCGGCATTGACGAACCTGGTCATCAGATCGACCTCAATTTCGTATATGCTGTTGTTTGATATTGGCTATGTATTTCTGTGTCTACCATTAATCCATTATATTCAAGCTTTGCAAATAACTATATATGTACTCTTGCCTTTTGCTACAGACGCCGGGAATAGGACATGCATTTTCTTCATTTATTTGGCTTTGTGGCCCATTTACAGGTCTTGTGGTAGGCAACTTTCATCTTTAATTGCAATTGTCATTACCTTACTTTTGTGAACTGAATGGTGCATTTTCCTTCTCCTTTTTGTCATTGTGCAAGGTATGGAAATTCTGGTTTGTGAAGTTGTGGTGAAGGCTTAAAATTATGCAGAATAATTATTGATAAAAAAGGATGTTATATTGTATTGTTAAATTCAAGTAAATATATAAAAAGGTATAAAAGTAATTTTAATCATAAAATCTCTTCCCTACCCTCATGAACCAAAAAAAAAAAGTTAATTTCCCTCCCCTCCCCTCCTATGAACCAAACATAATAAGTATTAAAATCTCTCTCCTCCCTTCCCCTCCCCTCCCCTCCCCTTATTGGAAAAATGAGCTATTTCAAAGTTTCAATGTCCCACATTGCTTGTGCCATGAACTTTCAAAGACTTTATATACTAGACTTCTCTTGTGGATGTTAAAGAGCCTAATAAGAGGTGGGCCTCACGCGCATGGAATTTGGGCCACGATTGGCCCAACGTAGTGCAAATCCTCCTGCGCGCACGTACATGGGCCGGACTTGGTTTTTGCTAAAACTTGATTTTATTTTTGCCCTTGAGAAGCTTATCCGAAAATCCTTATTTTTCACATGTTCACCGTCCATTCCCTCTGATACCCATGTGCACTGTCCACTGCATTAAAGCCTTGAAATTTCCGATTTTTGTTGACTGTGCCTGCAGATCTTGAAACTACAAAGCTTTATTTTTATCGAACCACAGGGATAGTTGTTCATCAATTGCTTCTTAGAGTTTAGTGCTTAGAATGTAAAAATAAAAATAATATAAGTTTGAGTTATATTTTGTGCAAAACACTTGTAATCAAAAGCTAGAATCAATTCAGACAAAGAAGTACCTTGGGCAAAGTTTCACTTAGTCCAATTATGTTTCTTACAACCAAATCCTTATATGAACTTTAGAACCCCTTCTATGATGCTATAACCTTTACCTTTACTTGTTAATACCTTAATTAAGTAAATCATTCAATTTCAGTTGCTAAGCCTAATGCCTTAGTACCTAGTCAATTCAATTGAAGAATTAAGTTTCTATGTTAAGGCCAACACAATAAGTTCCCACCCTTATACCTAAGTGGTAGTAAACAAATCAATCTAATCCCATGGTCCCTTAATCCTTACCAACTACCGTTGTGCAAGAAGAAAGTCAAACACTTGCATGCAATCAAGAGAATTTTGAAACAGTGAAAAGATACATAGAAATGAAACTTTATTCATATAAGAAACTCAGAAGTTATTCATATAAGAAACTCAGAAGTTCAAAACATAATCAAAGCTAAGGTTCACTTCACCCAAAGTACAAAGAAAACTAGCCAAGCATGGCTAGGTAATTCATAATGTAAATTAAAAGAACAAAAACCTGAAATAAGAGCGCCAAGAAGCCTCCCACAAGCTCCAAGAAACTAAAACTCTAAGTTTTGTTCAAAAAAGTACAAGATACCTAAAAGAAATAACAAAATCCCTATTTATACAGTTTCCAGCGCTAATCCACGCATGTGCGTGGCCTCCTCCACGCACATACGTGGGCAAAACAATCAAAATCGCACAATTCGCAGCATCAAGTTTTGCCTCCATGCATGTGCGTGGATCAGGCGGTGCACATGCGTGGGCATCAGGTTTTTCCAACAGTTGCTCCACGCATGTGCGTAGGATACATGGCGCACATGCGTGGCTCATCTGATTTTTCTTCAACTTTGTAACTCCTTCTTCATCTATCATCTTGACTCATTACTTGGCTTTCAATCATCATCATTTTCCATCAAAAACCTATCAAACCTGAAAAGAATCTCAAGAAACCATCAAAACAACAATCTAACTCATGCAAACATCTCATTAATCATCTTAACTCATCAATCCATCATTCAATTCTGCAAATAAAACCCCCAAGAGACCATCAAAACTCAAATTCTCACAAAACTCCAGCTCCAACCTGACCATAAGGATGAACCTTAAACTAAAACTAATAAAAGCTAATAAAAAGATCAACTAAATAAATTAAAAACACTTAAACTAATGCAGATGAAAATATGAATTAAAAAAGGACTCAACTTGACTCAAAAACTCAATAAAGGACTCAAAAAGGAAAAGAAAGAAACAAGAAGGACTCGACAAAGATAAAATATACCTCGGGTCATCAGTTGACACAGTAGATAAGGCAAAATTCATGTTGGTCAATACAGAACTACAAGAGGAAGTAGCAACTCTGAAAAGTAAGCTTGAAGCTACTCACAAATCACTCCGTATGTTGAATAGTGGTTCTAACATGCTAGATGAGATTCTGAAAGAAACAAGTAAGCAAGGAAGGAGCTTGAAGGGAATTGGTTTTGACTATAGAACTGCAAACAAGGAAGATCAGAAGGGGTCAAAGGATTTTGTTGCTGCAGCAAAACAATCTGAATTCAAGAAACCTGCTAACTATCAAGTGTCAAGACCGATGCTTCGACATGTGCCTCGACATGTGGTCTCAAGTCAAGAGCCTCAAAACAGAACCCTAGAGATGTCACTACTGTGGAAGGAATGGACATATAAAACCCTACTGTTTCAAGCTGTATGGTTATCCTCAGACTCAAGATAGGCCAAACAACTCGAAGGTCACACAGATGAAGAAGGAATGGAAGCCCAAGGGTGAAATTACTTGTCGGGTTGCCTACACGTCTTTCAGAGCCTCTGCAAGGGAAGATTGGTACTTTGATAGTGGTTGCTCAAAGCACATGACAGGAAATAAGGGATATTTAAAAGATGTTAGGAGTCACTCTAGCAACTTTGTCACATTTGGGGATGGAGCAAAAGGAAAAATCAAGGGAGTAGGAAAACTTGTAAGTGCAGGATCTCCAGATTTGAACAATGTCCTACTGGTTAATGGTCTAACTGCTAATCTAGTTAGCATAAGCCAACTCTGTGATCAAGGCCTTGAAGTGAAGTTCAGCAAAACAGGATGTGTTGTAACTACAGCAGATGACCAAGTTTTTATGAGAGAAGTCAGATCAAAAGATAATTGCTATATGTGGACACCTCAGGAAAAAGCTCAAGTCTCTAGATGTTTGAAGAGTATGCAAAATATTGTTGCTGAAGAAACCATAAGAGGTATGCCTAGACTAAGAATAGGAGAAGGAGAGCTATGTGGAGAATGCAAGATTGGAAAGCAAACCAAGATGTCCCACAGACGCTCCAGCATCAGACCACAACAAAGGTACTGGAACTATTACACATGGATCTCATGGGTCCAATGCAGGTTGAAAGCTTGGGAGGTAAAAGGTATGTGTTTGTCTGTGTTGATGATTTTTCCAGGTACACATGGATAGATTTCATGAGAGAAAAGTCAGATACTTTGAAATCTTCAAGAATCTTTGTCTGAGGCTTCAGAATAAGAAGAGTTGTGTGATTGTAAGGATCAAGAGTGACCATGGAAGAGAGTTTGAGAATTCAAAATTTTCTGAGTTTTGTGAATCAGAAGGCATCAATCATGAATTTTCAGCCCCCATCACACCACAATAGAATGGAGTTGTTGAAAGAAAGAACAGAACTCTCCAAGAGTCAGCAAGGGTCATGTTGCATACCAAGAAAATTCCGCTTAAGTTCTGGACTGAAGCTATGAGTACTGCTTTCTACATTCATAACAGGGTCACCGTTAGAGCTGGAACTTCCACTACTCAGTCTTTCACATATTTGGAAGTAAATGCATATTCTTGCTTATCGTGAACCAAGAAGGAAGCTTGATCCCAAAAGTGATGAAGGAATACTCATGGGGTACTCAACAAATAGCAAGGCTTATAGTGTATTTAATTCTCGCACTGAAACCATGATGGTGTAAGACCAAGATTTGGTCAGGTGGTACAACTTTATGTTTTGATGATAACAAGTTTAATATTGTGTATGAACAATTATGGTACTCTAACGTTTATCTTTTTAAGTTTTGATAAACAGGCTCTGACCCTGATTCAAAGTCGTATATATATCAGATCATGAAGACCCAAGAGTAGCCAACTTAACACTACTGCAATCACTGTGTTCTTTTGAGCGATAGCAAATACTTCAGATGCTCTGAAGGTTGAAGCTCTGACGGGGACTCAGACTGATTCAAGCTCTGAAGATCAGATACTCTGATTGAACCATCCACAATCTGAAGACTTGAAGACTTTGAAGTCCAAGTGAAAGCTGGAATCCAATACCAAGCAACTTCACACTCTGAAGATTAGAAGTTCTGAAGGTCAGAGGATCCGAGCTTCATTCTGATTCTGATCTCCCTGCTTCACAAGTTCCAATATGAAGTGTCGCCAAAGATCAGAAGACAACTAGGCTAAGGCATGTCACTGTCATTCATACAAAAGCATATGTACTATTCTGACTGCCTCACCTATGATGTTCAGCCACAGCAGGTTCTGGAAATCCCAGAACTTCCCTCCAACGGATGGATTCCTCCAACGGATACAACCCTAAGCCTTGGTGTATTTAAAGGCTGAAGACAGAAGAAAGCAACTAAGAAACTTATTGCATATTCAAGCGAAAATACTCAAGATATCCTCTTAGCAATCTTTCTTCACCGTTCTTATTTGTGTTTACCTTTGCTTGATCAGAAGCTAACTATTGTAAACCAAACCTTTTCTGAAACAGTTAGTTTGACATCTTAAGGGACCAAGTTGGCCAGTATCCTTGAGAAGACTAAGATTTTTGTATCTTAGTGATTACTAGTGCATTGTATTGTTAGTCACTGAGTCAGGTTGCTAGTGCAGTTGTAACGATCATTGAATAGTGAATTGCCTTCATTCTAAGAAGGAAGAAATCACCTTAACGGGTGGACTGGATTAGCTTGAGTGATTCATCAAGTGAACCAGGATAAAATCACTGCGTCCTTTTATCTATCCCTTACTTTTGCACTTTGTGTTCTCAATACCGAAAAGATTTGTTAAAATCTAAGAGGGAAAGCTTTAAAACATCAAAACCCTATTCAACCCCCCCCCCCTTTCTAGTGTTTTTCATACCTTTAATTGGTATCAGAGCGTAAGTTTTGATTACCACACTTAACAGTGTTTAGAGATCCGTTCTGGTGTGAAAAACTCAAATGGCGACCACCACCAGCGATACTCAAAAAGATCACTACAGTGCTAAACCACCTATCGTCGATGGAGAAAAATTTGATTACTAGAAAGATAGAATCGAAAGTTTCTTTCAACAAGATGAGTTTGGAAGAACTCCTCATCAGCATTCTGAAGAGTCATGAGATAGACCGTGCTGACCACGTCATCCAGAGGAAACAGAAATCTATAGCTCTAAAGTCAAACTCTGAGAAAGCCAAGGCACTTCAAGCTGAACAAGTTTCAGAAGAATCTTCTGAAGGTTCTGATGAAGATGAGCTTTCATTGATTTCTAAAAGGATCAATCACCTTTGGAAGCACAGGAAAAGCAAATTCAGAGGATCACCAAAAGCCAAAGGAAAACAAGAGTCTTCATCTGGTCAACGCAAATCATCACCTAACGAAGTTACATGCTTTGAATGCAAGGAGCCAAGACATTACAAGAGTGATTGTCCTAAGTTGAATAAAGACAAGAAGCCTAAGAAACACTTTAAGGCTAGAAAAGGTTTCATGGTGACTCTTGATGATTCAGACTCAGAAGAAGTGGACTCTGATGGTGAAGTTGTTGAAGGACTCATGGCCCTTGTCAAAGACAAGGAAGCAGAGTCAAAAGCTGAATCAGATGCTCATCTGGTTTATTATAGCTCTGTTCTTAAAAATCAAACTTCCAAGTTAGGAGAAGTTATTGCATCTAGTACCTCTAATGATAAAAATGAAACCAAATATGAAAAATCTTTTCAGAGGTTCCTAGCTAAAAGCGTAGATAGAAGATTAGTGGCTTCAATGATTTATGGCGTTAGCAGAAATGGAATGAATGGTATTGGCTATTCTAGGCCCAGTAGAAGTGAGCCTCCTATGCCTAAACATAAATATATTTATGAACATTTTGTTCCTTTTGGTACCATAATACCTGAACCCTTATCTTCTGAAGTGTCTTTACCTATTAAGAAAGGAACACTTTCTATGTCAAAATATCATGCTCAAATTCCTTTGCATTATCCTGTTGAAAGACCCAAAGTCGTCAGAACTTCTGGGGTAACTAACAAGAAAGGACCCAGAAAGTGCGTACCTAAGAAAAAGATTATATATGTTGCAGATATCCTTGATAGCTCCACTGAGACTCCAATCATGGTATCTGGACAGTGGATGCTGGCGTCACATGACGGGAGAAAAGCGTATGTTCCAAGACCAAAAACTTAAGCTTGGAGGTGAAGTTGGTTTTGGAGGCTACGAGAAGGGTAAAACTATTGGTTCTAGAACCATAGGTTTTGGTAAGGGTCCATGCATTGATAATATTTTATTAGTTGACGGTTTAATGCATAATTTATTGTCAATAAGTCAATTAGCTGACAAGGGTTATGACATTATTTTCAATCAAAAGTCTTGCAGGGCTGTAAGTCAGATCGATGGCTCTGTTCTATTTGTTTAACAGCAAGAGGCGGAACAACATCTACAAGATCAGATTATCTGAGTTGGAAACTCATAAAGTAAAGAGCCTTCTTTCTGTTAATTAGGAGCAATGGGTATGACATAGACTGTTAGGGCATGCTAGCATGAGAAAAATTTCTCAGCTAAGTAAGCTTGACCTTGTCAGAGGCTTACCCACTTTGAAGTATTCTTCAGATGCTCTTTGTGAAGCATGTCAGAAAGGAAAATTTACAAAAGTCCCTTTCAAGGCAAAGAATGATGTTTCCACCTCAAGGCCGTTGGAACTTCTGCATATTGACCTACTTGAACCGGTGAAAACTGAGTCTATAGGTGGAAAGAAATATGGGATGGTCATCGTTGACGACTATAGTCATTGGACATGGGTAAAATTCTTAAGACGCAAGGATGAGTCGCATTCTGTGTTCTCTACCTTTGTTGCCCAAGTGCAAAACGAGAAGGGTTGCAGAATTGTCCATGTTAGAAGTGATCATGGTGGAGAGTTTAAGAATGAGGAGTTTGAGAACATCTTTGATACCTACGGGATATCACATGATTTCTCTTGTCCTAGAACTCCTCAGCAGAATAGCGTTGTGGAAAGGAAGAACATAACTCTTCAAGAGATGGCGAGAACCATGATCCAAGAAACTGACATGGCAAAGCACTTCTGGGATGAGGCAGTAAACACAACATGTTATATTCAGAACAAAATCTCCATAAGACCAATTCTGAATAAGACTCCTTATGAATTGTGGAAGAATACAAAGCCCAACATTTCTTACTTTCATCCTTTTGGTTGCATTTGCTATATATTTAATACTAAGGATGGATTGCATAAGTTTGATTCTAAGTCTCTGAGATGTTATCTGCTAGGATATTCTTAACATTCTAAAGGTTTTAGAGTCTGTAACATTGAATCTAGAACTATTGAAGAATCTATTCATGTTAGATTTGATGACAAACTCGACTCTGATAAGTCAAAGCTAGCTGAAAAGTTTGCAGATATGAGCATAACAATTTCAGATCAAGGCAATAATTCAGAGGGTGTTGATCCAGAAGTAAATACATCAGAAGATGTTGCTACAACTTCTGATCCACCACGTCAGAAGAAAAGCCGAGTGATAGCTTCTCACCTTGAAGAATTGATTCTGGGAAACAAAGATGAACCATTCAGAACCTGATCTGCTTTCAAACCTTCTAAAGAGACTCTCTTAATCCTAAAGGGTTTAGTCTCTCTGATCGAGCCAACTTCCATTGATCAAGCCCTTCAAGATAAAGACTGGATTCTAGCTATGAAAGAAGAACTGAATCAATTCACCAAAAATGACGTTTGGAATCTTGTGAAGAAACCCAAGGATACTCATATCATTGGAACCAAGTGGGTTTTCAGAAACAAACTCAATGAGAAGGGAGAAGTAGTCAGAAACAAGGCAAGAAGGCATAAATTACACTGAGACCTTAGCTCCGGTAGCAAGGTTAGAAGCTATAAGGGTATTGATTTCATTCCCTGTGAATCACAACATTGTTCTTCATCAAATGGATGTCAAGAGTGCGTTTCTCAACGGGTGCATTTCTGAAGAAGTGTATGTAAATCAACCCCCTGGATTTGAAGACGCTCAACATCCTGACCATGTCTTCAAATTAAAGAAATCTATCTATTGTCTCAAGCAAGCTCCAAGAGCATGGTATGAGAGACTCAGTACTTTCCTTCTGGAAAATTTTTTCGTAAGGGGTAAAGTGGATACAACTCTCTTTTGCAAAACTTACAATAAAGATATTCTGATTGTGCAAATCTATGTTGATGATATTATATTTGGTTATGCTAATCCCTCTTTTTGCAAGGAATTTTCAATGTTAATGCAGGTTGAATTTGAAATGAGTATGATGGGAGAACTCAAATACTTTCTGGGAATTCAAGCAGATCAACAACCAGATGCAACGTGCATTCATTAGAGCAAATATACCAAAGAACTTCTGAAGAAGTTTAACATGTCAGAATGTACTCCTGCTAAGACGCCAATGCATCCTACATGCATTATGGAGATAGAAGACACAAGCTCAAAGGTTTGTCAGAAGCTCTATCGTGGTATGATAGGCTCTCTTCTCTATCTGGCTGCATCCAGGCGAGATATTCTTTTCAGCGTTCATTTATGTGCTCGTTTCCAATCAGATCCTAGAGAAACTCACTTAACTGTTGTTAAGAGAATTCTCAAATATCTGAAAGGTTCTACTAACCTAAGCTTGATGTATAAAAAGACATCAAAGTATAAGCTTTCAGGTTATTGCGATGCTGACTATGCTGGAGATAGAACTGAAAGGAAAAGTACTTCTGGAAATTGTCAATTTCTGGGAAGTAACTTAGTCTCATGGGAAAGCAAGAGGCAATCTACAATTGCTTTATCTACTGCAGAGGCAGAATACATCTCAGCTGCTATTTGTAGTACTCAGATGCTCTGGATGAAACATCAACTGGAAGATTATCAAATCTTTGAGAGCAATATTCCAATTTATTGTGACAACACTGCTGCTATCTCTCTAAGTAAGAATCCTATCTTACACTCAAGGGCCAAGCACATTGAGGTAAAGTATCATTTTATTAGAGATTATGTTCAGAAGGGCGTACTTCTTCTGAAGTTTGTGGATATTGACCATCAATGGGCATATATCTTCACAAAGCCCTTAGCAGAGGATAGATTTAAGTTTATTCTGAAAAATCTGAATATGGACTTTTTTCCAGCATGAAGATAGCTCAGAACCTCTGACTATGATGCTTCCTTATCAGAAGTTGTCTAGTTCAGAAGGTCACTTAATCAGTAGATGGGTACCCATTGGTATTCCTTATGTGATAAGACATTAAACGCGTGTCAGATTTATTCTGATACCTTGTTCCTTGTGCCTTTGGGAATTTATGTTGTAATGATCACATCTGCTTAATTCTCCACCGCGTATTATCAGTATTTATTGTGTAATATTGTCACATTAATTTCTAACCGTTGATTTTTTACTTTTGCCTTTTATTTCTCAACTACTCAGCGGTCACTTTTGAAAATCACTATTTACCCACGTTCTCACACACGTTTTCCATCACTTCTCTCACTCACACATATCTTCAATTCCTTAAGAGTTTTTCTTCTCTCTCTCTTTCTCCGATTACCCAAATTGCCCAAACCTTCAACACCTACTATGGCCTCATGAAACAGAAACAAGCAAACAGCCGCCTTGAACTATCTCAACTCCTTTTATCAAGAGGCTAGGGCCAAGAGTATGGAGGATACTTTTGATGGTCCGGTTATTCCTCATCTTCATGCGGGAGGATCTTCATCATCGTCTCAGGCCGTACCCAGAAAGCCTGAAATTGAAGAAGCAAGGGTTGCTGCTTTGGAAGAGACTCCAGTCACATGTGTTCTTACTTAAAATGAGCTGACAGTACTTTGTGAACCAAGGGTTGACTTAGATAATCTCAAAGTGAATGGCGTCGATTTGAAGGCTGAGGTTGCTGCTCAGGGTTGGGAAAGTTATTTCAATCGTCTTCCTGGGCCAGTTTACGTTAAATTGGTCAAAGAGTTCTGGAGAAAGGCTACCTGCACTGATGTTCAAGTCACATCAAACGTTCTTGGGCAGAAGATTGTCATCACAGAAATCTCCATCGCCAAGCTTCTGGGTATGGAGAACAAAAGAGGGAAACGCTTCACCAACGTTGACAATCAAATAAGATTGGTCCATGATTTTGTCAACCCTCACCTCTTCGGTAAGAAAGTCTCCTCCAAATCCGAAGGAAAGCCTAAGGATTTCTCTGCCAACATGAGAGTATGGCACAAGATCATTCTGATTTGCATCAATCCAAGACCCACCTCCAACTCTCTAGACTACATGAATACGACCCAGAAATGCATGCTCTTCTGTTTGGATAAACAGGTCAAGCTCTGCTTACCCTACTTTCTCTTTCAATATCTCAAGGATGCCGTGAAGAAATCTAGAACCACAACCACTTCTGACAGAGCATCTATCAAGTACATTCCTTTCGAAAGGATGCTCTCTGATATTTTCATAGAGAATGGGCTGGTTCAATTCTTGAAGGACTCCAACTGCACAGAGGATCTGACTGTGGAAACTAGAGAAGCAATTAATGCCAAAACTCTCTACAATATGAAGCTGATTGAACAAGTCATTGTGGCTCTAGTCAAAGAATCCGTTGATGAGTTAGCTCTAAAACGAATCTACGTTGATGGTAACCCACTCTGGTCCAAGGAGGATTCACCAAAAGCCATTGTGGAATATCTGAATGGCCTAAGAAAAGAAGGCGTTGATGTAGATCCAGAGGTCTTCATCAGAAATCTTCGTGAGACATCAGATGCTGAAGCTCCAAGAAAAAGGAAGCAAGTGACGGAAACTTCTGAAGGAGATCAGAAGGCTAAGAAGAAGAAGACAAAGAAGGACTCTGCCTCCACTGCTAAGAATCAGAATCCTGCTCCAAGATCAACCAGAGGATCTGCTCGGCATGCAAGTAAGTCTACTTCTGCCACGGTTTCTCTTGCACTTACTTCCATTGATGAAACTCATCCTCTACCTCCTCCCACTTACTTCCTCCAACTTCAATTCCTCTTACCACTCCTCTTGTCTCATTAACCGTACCTCTTCTTCCTCAACCAACCGTCACCACAATCACCACAATCACTACTACTTCCGTTGAAGAACAAATTCCTCAACCTCCCAAACAAGATATATTAGATTGAATCCTTCAGTTTTCCACTGCACCAACTCCACCAATCATCCACCTTACCTATCCACAACTTGCTCCAAATGAATCTGACAATCCCACATTCATTCAATCCCAAGCTGAACCTATTCCTCTTTCTATTGCTTTTCCAACCACAAGTGCTGAACCAACCACATCAGAACCCTCTGATGTCACCCTCCGACAATACTCTCCGGTTACGTCCAGGGACTTTGTCTTTTCCCAACCAGAAACTCCACCTATTCAATCTGCTTCTGATCAGCCTATCTCTGATCAGATGGTCCTTGATAATGCTTCTATTCCAGGAACTTCTGAAGCATCAAGCTCCAATCTCACCCGCACCCCATCCAACCAAGCTCTGATTTTCCATCACCTACCAGACCCAAACAACCTTCTTGAGTTTCTCAATTGGTTAAGTGTTGAAGGCAACACTAAAATCCGCAATCTATATGCGGCCACTAAGTCTAGCTCAAATCCAAACTGGGTTAACACTCTATGGGAGAACTTTGAGCACTGGTTGAGAATTCAGCTGGAAGACTTGCTTGCTTATTCGGACTTTGAAAAGAGTCAACGAGTCAAGAGTGCAAAAGAAAGGCTTGCCTCTCAGCAAGCTGCTGCTGAATACCAAGCACTTCAAGTTGCAAGATTGAGAGAGTTAGCTCTGGAAGACCTTCGTCGAAGAGAAGAAGAGACAGCTGCTGCCCTTCAAGTTGTATATGAGGATGAAATGGCAGAAATTCTTCAGATAGAAGCTGTCTATGAAGATGTTGTAAGAGTTGAAAGCACTCGCTTGGCAACTCTACTTAAGGATGATTTGGGGAAAGGCAAGGCCCTTCAGTTGGAATTTGAAGCTGGCGGTTCTACATCTGCTACAACTGTTAGTCCATCTGCTCCAGCCCCCTCTGGAATTTAAGCAACTTGGCCAATATTCAGGCTCGGCAACAAGTCTTCGAGGCTCGCTTGGATCATCAAGACTCAGTCACTTATGCTATTCAGAAATCAAATGAGGAGATCAAGGAAATGCTTCTGGAACTTCTGAAGAAGACATCTTCTTAGGATTATTCTATTTTTCTTGTTTTTTTAACTTCCTTTCTATATATATATATATACATATATATATATATGCAAGTTATTAGTTTTCATTCTCATACTTATACTAAACTCTCTTTCAACAATCATCTTTTTATTCATTAATATTCTTATTACATTAAAAAAGGAGGATTTCTCCCCATTACATCATAACGTTGGCGTATTTCTGCCAATTGCCTATCAAGAGGATTCCTCTGAACTATCAGACGCTCCAGCTCCTGCCTGATCTCTTCCCTCTCTTTCGCTGCTTCATCTTCAAGAAGCTCCAGATGTGTCTCGTAAGCTACAATCTCCTTAGTAATCTCCGCCTCTGCCCGGAAGAGCTCACCCATTTCTTCTACGAATTCCAGAAAAATTCGTAGAGTTGCGTCAAGAATGGGGTCCAACCCCATACCCAGTAGCTGACAGATCAGCTGGCGCATCCCACTCACAGTTGTCGTCTTGTAGAAAAGAGCTGCATAAAGATTATGTTCAAAGGCACCTCTCAAAATCTTCCATGTTCGTTCTTGGTTAAAAAAAAAAAAAAAACTTCAACTTGCAGTTTTTGTTCAGTGAGTATGCTTGTCAAACAAAACCTTCTATTTATACTCCAGAAACGGCTATCCGAATTTATTGCTGAAACACCTTTCCAAGAAGTTGTTACCAAGATCACCATTGAATGTCTTAACTTCACTTGGTCTGTGGTAAACACCAGTTCAGTATTCTTCTTTCTTGGATGGTGTTCTTCGATCCATTTATTTTTTTCTTTCCTTCTGCATTCATTGTATATTATTTACTTTGTATTCTACTATTTACCTATCTTTTTGTGTTTTATGAACGTAGTCCTTTCTAAGGGGGAGTACCTTGTACTTCAAAGCTAAGTTTTTCACACTCTGTGTCCTTTTTGCTTATGACAAAAAGGGGAAGTACAACCCAGTTTTTGATGTGTTCTTTTTCTTTTAGAGAATTTCAAGAGTGATCAATCGTTATGACTATAGATCTTTCATGAGGCACTAGCAAGAAATACATTTCACTTCTTCTGAAGTGACTATATGCTCTGATTACTTTAATAGTTCTGATACTCTAACGTTCATATCCTTATGTTAAACTATTAAATGCCTGACTCTGATTGATACTCCACTCTGATCACCTTATTATTTTTTTAAGCTCAGAATCTAGACTATTCTAATGTTTTTATTAAGTCATAGATTCAGGGGGTGCTTAGCTCAGAACCAAGCTCATGACTTGGATTCAGAAGGAGCTATATAAACTATACATCTCAGGATAGGTTCAACTCTGATACCTTAAACTCTGAGTGTATTCAGTTTATTGTTTAAGAATTGTTCATCAAATACTTGGTTTTGTCATCATCAAAAATGGGGAGATTGTAAGACCAAGATTTGGTCAGGTGGTACAACTCTATGGTTTGATGATAACAAGTTTAATATTGTGTATCAACAATTATGGTACTCTAACGTTTATCTTTATAACTTGTGATAAACAGGCTCTAACTCTGATTCAAAGTCGTATATATATCAGATCGTGAAGACCCAAGAGTAGCCAACTTAACGCTTCTGCAATCACTGCGTTCTTCTGAACGATAGCAAATACTTCAGATGCTCTAAAGGTTGAAGCTCTGACGGGGAATCAGACTGATTCAAGCTCTGAAGATCAGATACTCTGATTGAACCATCCACAATCTGAAGACTTGAAGACTCTGAAGTCCAAGTGAGAGCTGGAATCCAAGACCAAGAAACTTCACACTCTGAAGATTAGAAGTTCTGAAGGTTAGAGGATCCGAGCTTCATTCTGATTCTGATCTCCCTGCTTCACAAGTTCAAATATGAAGCGTCGCCAAAGATCAGAAGACAACTAGGCTAAGGCATGTCACTGTCATTCGTACAAAAGCATATGTACTATTCTGACTGCCTCACCTATGACGTTCAGCCACGGCAGGTTCTGGAAATCCCAGAACTTCCCTCCAACGGATGGATTCCTCCAACGGATACAACCCTAAACCTTGGAGTATTTAAAGGTTGAAGACAGAAGAAAGCAACTAAGAAACTTATTGCATATTCAAGCGAAAATACTCAAGATATCCTCTTAGAAATATTTCTTCACCGTTCTTATTTGTGTTTACCTCTGCTTGATCAGAAGCTAACTATTGTAAACAAAACCTTTTCTAAAACAGTTAGTTTGACTCCTTAAGGGACCAGGTTGGTCAGTATCCTTGAGAAGACTAAGATTTGTGTATCTTAGTGATTACTGGTTCATTGTATTGTTAGTCACTGAGCAAGGTTGCTAGTGCAGTTGTAACGATCATTGAATAGTGAATTGCCTTCATTCTAAGAAGGAAGAAATCACCTTAATGGGTGGACTAGATTAGCTTGAGTGATTTATCAAGTGAACCTGGATAAAATCATTGCGTCCTTTTCTCTATCTTACTTGTGCACTTTGTGTTCTCAATACCGAAAAGATTTGTTGAAATCTAAGAGGGAAAGCTTTAAGACGTCAAAACCCTATTCAAACCCCCCCCCCTCCTTTCTAGTGTTTTTCATACCTTTAGATGGAATCAGTAAATGTGATTGTAGATGATGAGCCAAGTGCAAGGAAGGGGTTCAATCTAAGCGAAGATGATGATGGTGCAGATGTTCCAGCTGATGTTCCAGCAACTGCTCTCGACAATGATTCTGACACAAGTACTGATGAACAAGGAGACAAGTTGTCCATACAAAACAAAGCCCCATCCATCGGGATTCAAAAGATCCACCCTCATGAAAACATTATTGGTGATCTTGAGGAAGGAGTGACAACCAGTTCCAGAAGTCTCATTGCATATGGATGCTACATCTCCAAAATAGAACCCAGTAAGGTCAAGGAAGCTCTTACTGATGAATACTGGATACATGCAATGCAAGAAGAACTTGATCAGTTCAGGAGAAATGAAGTTTGGGATTTAGTACCAAGGCCAGAAGGAGTAAACATCATAGGTACCAAATGGATCTTCAAAAACAAGTATGATGAAAATGGGATTCTTACCAGAAACAAAGTAAGACTGGTTGCTCAAGGATACACACAGATAGAGGGAGTTGATTTTGATGAAACCTTTGCACCAGTAGCTAGATTGGAGTCTATAAGACTATTGTTGGGAGTTGCATGTCTTCTGAGGTTCAGGCTCTATCAGATGGATGTTAATAGTGCTTTTCTGAATGGATACTTGAGTGAAGAGGTTTATGTTGAACAACCTACAGGGTTCATAGATCCACATTATCTAGATCATGTGTACAAACTAAGAAAGGCATTGTATGGGTTGAAACAAGCACCTAGGGCTTGGTATGAGAGACTTACTGAGTTTCTTGTTAGCAATGGCTATTGTAAGGGTGGAATTGACAAGACCTTATTTGTTAAGAATGATAAAGGGAAGCTCACGATAGCACAAATCTATGTGGATGATATAGTCTTTGGAGGAATGTCGAACACGATGGTGGAGCATTTCGTCCAACAAATGAAATCTGAGTTTGAGATGAGCTTAGTTGGTTGGTGAGTTGAGTTATTTCCTAGGACTGCAAGTCAAGTAAATGGAGGATTCCATGTTCATTTCACTGAGCAAGTATGCTAAGGGCTTAGTTAAGAACTTTGGTTTAGAGAAGGCAGGTCATAAAAGAACTCCAACTGCAACACATATTAAATTAACCAAAGATGAGCAGGGAGAAGATGTTGATCAAAGTCTCTACAGAAGCATGATAAGAAGCTTATTGGATCTTACTGCTAGCAGACCAGATATCACCTTTGATGTTGGTGTTGTGCTAGATATCAAGCTGCTTCTAAGACAAGTCATCTACTGCAAGTTAAGAGGATCATCAAGTACATCAATGCTACAAGTGATTATGGTATTCTCTATACTCATGATACAAACTCTTCTTTAGTTGGAAATTGTGATGCAGATTGGTCAGGTAGTGCATATGATAGTAAAAGCACATCAGGAGGATGTTTCTTCTTAGGAAATAACTTGATCTCTTGGTTTAGTAAGAAGCAGAACTCTGTATCACTGTCAACTGCAGAAGCTGAGTACATTGCTGCTGAAAGTAGCTGCACACAACTTATGTGGATGAAGCAAATGCCCAAGGAGTATGATGTTGAACAGGATGTCATGACATTGTATTGTGATAATCTCAGTGCAATTAATATTTCCAAGAATCCAATACAACATAGCAGAACCAAGCACATTGACATAAGACACCACTTTATCAAGGATTTGGTGGAGGATAAAATAGTCACCTTGGAGCATGTTACCACTGAGAAACAATTGGCTGACATTTTTACAAAACCCCTTGATACAAGTACTTTTGACAAACTAAGAGGAAATCTTGGGATTTGCCTCTTTGAAGGAGCATAGCAATTAACGCTCCTAAATGTGTTAACGGCTAGTTTTACTTTAATCATCATTAACTACCGTGATGACATCAGCATGGAGAAGTTTGCAACATTGCCCAACTGCTATATAACTACCTCCAACGGGCAGATTTTCTCTACACAACCGCTTGTGCTCTTTATTTCAACAATTTCCAACTTCATTCATACTCAATTGTTCTTCAATTTTCTGTGCTCAATTTGTTTTCGCTCTCATATTTTCATGTCTCCAGCATCAGGAAAGAAAGATTCTATCAAGGCCAAGATTAAAAGAAGTTCACTTGGTGTAAAATGCATGGGTCTCAAGAGTGGTTGCTCAAAGTCAAAGAAGGATTCTGTGAAGAAGAAGACCAGAACCACTGCAAGGAAGATGTACCGGTCTCAGGCTCGCGATGAGGCTCATTTAAATGTTCCTTTTTATGAGGATGTCACAGATGAAGAGGAGGTTTCTGCTGAAAACTCCCCTATTGGTCCCAATCAAGATGATGTGCCTGATGCTAGGGCTTCTGAAATTGAAGATGTTCCTGATCAAGAAGTTTCTGGAAAGGAATCTATTGCTCATAAATATTCCGGTTTACCCACTCAATCTCATGGTTCCTCTTCTCCTTCAGAAGAGGAAGATCCAGTGTATGTATCCACTGATGATTTTCAGTCCAAGGAATCAAGTCAGGCCCCTGCCTCTGTTTAGAATATCTCTGATGATGATTCTGATGATGTTCCCTTGACTGCTTCTCTTTCTGATAGTGTTGCTGCCAGGATCAAGAGAAAAAGAAGGGTTCCTGATGTTGAAGAATCTCCTGCTCCAAAGAAGAAGTCCAAGACCACTCCAGCATCTTCCAAGTCTAAGCAAAAAGATGTGAAGGGAAAAGGTAAGCAACATGAGGTTAAAGCCAAGAGTTCCAAGAAGAAGAAGGTTGCAGTTGCTGCTGAGGAATTAAGGTTAGATGTTGAGGAGGATGTCGAGGAAATCTTGCCTTATAAGAAGAAGAAGTATGCAGGAAAACGCATTCCTCAAAATGTCCTGCTGTTCCTATTGACAGTTTGTCTTTCCATGCTGAAAGTAATGTCCAAAAGTGGAAGTATGTGTGTCAACGCAGAATTCCAAGGAAAGGGAAGTTGGCTCTGATGTGCTTGAGTGCAAGGAAGTGGTTACACTTATTGAGAAGGCTGGACTGATGAAGACCATTCTTAAGGTGGGAAGGTGTCATGAAAGGCTGGTGAAGGAATTTTTGGTGAATCTGTCTGTGGAAGTGGGACTTCCTGAAAGTGTTGAGTTCAGAAAGATGTATGTGAGGGCTAAGTGTGTTGAGTTCTCACCTGCTGTGATCAACAAAGCACTTGGAAGTAGTGCTGTTGAATTTGTTGATGAGGAATTGTCTTTGGATATGGTTGCCAAGGAGATTACTGCTGGTCAAGTCAAGAAGTGGTCTATCAAGAAGTTGTTGTCCACTAGCAATCTGAGTGTGAAGTATGCAATCCTTAGCATGATTGGAGCTGTGAATTGGGTTCCTACCCAACATACTTCTGGAGTTTCTACTACTCTTGCCAAGTTGATCTACAAAATTGGCACATCTACTGAATTTGATTTTGGCTCTTTTGTGTTTGAGCAGACATTGAAGCATGCTGACACTTGTGCTGTGAAGCTGCCAGTCTCATTTCCATCTCTTCTTACAAAGATCATCCTCCAGCAGCATCTTCAGATCATCAGGGCTTATGAAGTTGCTATGCCCTAGAGTGTTCCAATTACCCTGAATCATTGTTTGTTCATGGAGCAGCATGTCCCAGACATTGCTGTGCCATCTAGCAGGACTTCTGCCCCTGCCCCTGCGAGTGACTCTGGCACTAAGGCCATTATTGCTGAATTGCAGGATGTTTCTAAGGCTTTGCAGGAGACTATCAAGATCAGCACTGCTAGGAAGCTGAAGGTTGATGCTTTGCTCATTAAGCTTCAAGAGGAAGAAGGTCAAGGGGGTGAGCCAAGTGGTGGTGCTACTGCCACTCAGGAAGCAAGCACTGAAGAAGAGGGAGAATCTGAAGACAGTGCAGCAGAGACTGAAGAGGAATCCAGTTCTGAAGAGTAGCTGCGAGTAGTTTGTGATTGCACCTCTTTCTTTTGTTTTGGATATAGTTTGTGCACCCTTTGCCGAATTTGTGTTAAAAAGGGAGAGTAGCTTTGTGTGGCTGTGAAGACTATGTGTTGTTTATTGGTTACTTTGGTCTGTAATAATTTGAAGACAAGTTCAAGACAAAGGCACATAATTGACTGGTTGTTTAGCTACTGTATGCTTCTTGATGCTTTTGATGGTTAGCTCTTGTTCAAGTTGTTGCTGGTTTATTGGTTTGTACTTGTTAGATAGTTAGTATGTTCAACTGCTATGGTCTTTGTTCCAACTATGTTTATGAAGTTCAGTTTACTTCTTGTTGGTATGAATGCATCATTTGAGGGGGAGTTATGCTACTTAGGGGGAGTGTTGGTTCTCTTGTTTGTCCTCTCTGGTTCTCAAGTTGTTTTAGACAAATTTTGACAAAGGAGAAGATTGTTGTTACTTCTTGCATTTTGTCAAAAACAACCGGATGTCGAAGCCGATGTCGTGGCATCTGATTTTGTGTTGCTAGGACATCAGTCCTCTGCTTGAAACGTGATTGTGGGCCCTTGAAGATTTTATGAAGATATGTTTTTGTAGTTACTTGAGGATCAAGTAGCTGTACCAGAAGGGTTTTAATTGTGGGTTGTTATTTGTTTCTACCTTTACTTGGGAAAAACGCAACAATATCTTGGAGATTCAGTTTTGATTTGTTTTGTTGTTGCAATCTGTTACTTCAGCCCAAGCAAACCTTAGTGCCTATGCTACCGTTGCTGAAGTGTATAAAAGGGATGAAGACCTAAAGCTTGAAGACTACCGGAGCTAATAGAGAGATCAAGTGTTTTAGGATTGTTCATTGTTCTTTATCCTTGTTACTTGTGATCATACTTTGCTCCCTGATTCTATAAAGCAAAGTAGTGATCTGTGTTGTTTGATTCTTCAAACTCTGAGTGTTGATTGTTTATTACCAATCATTGTGGCAGTGATTGAGAAAAAGTGAGAGGGGCTCTCTTACGTAGGTTGAGATACTAAGTAGAAATACACTAGGTAGATTAGGAAGTGAACTATGAACTTTGGTGTTCATGAGTGTCTGTAATTCCTGAATCTTGAGATAGTGGATTTCCTTTCTTTAGGTGCAAACCCTCCAGACGTAGGTGAAGTTTTTCACTGAACTGGGTTAACAATTATTGTGTCTGGTCTACATGTGTTTTTGTTACTGCTATTACTGTTAGTCGATTGTCGAACCTGTTGTCTCAGCATCGCGTATGACATTTGTCCTGAGAGAACCTGAATTTCAATTATGACTTATTTTGTACATTGTATTTATGTTAACTCTTTTTAGAGTAAATTTGAGTTTGATCCTCCAATAAATGACACAATAAGAGAGATGTTGAAAAGTGAGATGAATGAAAAGTGGAGGCAATGGAAGAGTGATATAAAGTCGATTGCATATAATTCTAGTAAACAGAAGAAGAAGTTGCATCAATTTCGTGATTTAGTCCATCATTGGTATTCAGAATCAACGCAAGAAACTCCTAAAGTAAATAGCTTCTTATGCACTATGAGCTTAACATTTAATGTTAATTTATTTATTTTTATAATATTTTATTGTGTTATATGCAGAAAACAAGAGAAATTAACCGAAAGAATTGTGTTAAGTTTGAAGATGTTCAATGTATGGGCACAAAAAGTCTACCAAAATTGATTGACCAAATGGTTTGTTTTTATTAGTACTTGTCATTGAGTAAATTACTTATAACTTGTTTATAAGAATTTAGAAAAAAATTACTCCTAACTGTTAAGAAAATAGTAGAAGGGAGAGGGGAGAAGAGAGGAGCAAGAGTAAGACAAGGAATATTGTGTGGAATGAGGTGTGTGATGTTTGGTGCATCATCCTCTTATTTATAGCATTAGGGAGACAAAGACATATGGGCTTGGCCCATTGACCCATGTGGTCATCTATTTACAACACTCCCCCTAGATGACCATCCCTTTAGAATGTGCCTCATTAAAACCTTACTAGGAAAAACCCTGTGGGATAAAAACATAGTGAAGGAAAAAGAGTACAACATTCTATAGTTCGTCTTGATACATTGCCTCATTAAAAAACCCTACCAGGAAAAACCCAAAATGGGAAAAAAACATGGTTAAGGAAAAAGAGTACAATGCATTTTAATTGAGATCATTTAGCCGACTAGCTCCGATATTTCGCACAAGCTTTTCAAATGTCGTTGTTGGAAGAGCCTTCGTGAATAAGTCTGCCAAATTATCACTTGAACGAATTTGTTGGATGTCTATCTCACCATTTTTTTGTAGATCATGAGTGAAGAAGAGTTTCGGTGATTGTAACACCCCGATTTCGGTGGCGTCACTTTAGTAACCAAAAGAAATACTTAATGCGGAAAAACGTGAATATTTTTTTTTCTCGATAATACAAAATTAAAACTGAAAGAAATAGAGCTTGACAACAGAAGATAACAAAACTAATATACAATAATAGTTACAGCCCCCGCTGTAAGTAGTAAACCACGTCACGAGTAACCCTCCAGTGACGGACAGCAAAATAGAGTAACGCCCGAAGGCAAAAGGCACAATCCAAAAGAAAAGGTTAAGTGTCTGCAACACAAACCCTCAAAATGAGAATAAGTCATCCCAGATGGCCTAAAACAAGACCCCCTAGTCCAACCAACTCTCTGTGATTTCCGTAAAGAGAACCACAAGAAAAGCTAAAGGTCGGGGACCTACCCTGCCCAAAACGAAAGACTGAACATCAGAGCCAAGACGCTTCTCCTACACTAATCCCAACTATGCATCCCCAAGATCGTCGTCTGAATCTGAATCCAAGACGACCATGTCGATGACTGCATCGGTCTCCACAGCTGGTCGCGCGGGTTCTGCACCCGATCCCAAGTCTATAGCAGCCGCGACAGTGGGTGAACTAGTGCCTGAAGAAGTCCCTCCCACAGGCACCTCCTCCGAGGGGTACTCGTCGTCCGAAGGCGACGGTGGTGGTGGCACTCCCAGTCCAGGTCCGCAGTGTACACCCGGTGGCAAGTTGAAGCTGATAGTGTAGTGCCTCCAGACTCCGTGCGTCAGGCTTGGCATCCGGTCAATGCGATCCTCCATTATTCGCCCTGAATAGATAGCTCGGTGGCCGGCGGGGTCGACCACCCATGAGCTTGGGGTGTCTTGGTCCAACATCTCAAACCTGGTCCCCCCGAAGGGACGACCGTCTCGTACCAGTCCGCCATACTCAACTGACAATGGCGTAGTCCGCCCAAACACACACAGAAGACGCGAGGGTCAACTCCAAAGAATTATATAAATAATAAAACCAGATATATAGGGTAATAATTATTTAGCCTCTCAGGCTTATACGTTTAGGGATAACATCCTAGGGTTGCATATATCACAATGAATATAAAGATCATAATAACAATTAGCATGCCTCAAGTAGGATAAATAGGTACCAATCACATTCAGCAACTAAGTCAGCATGTATGTTGCATGAAATGCAATGCTGGGTAACAAAATGCATTCCGGAAGAAGGATGGACACCATCGAGTCAGCCCTAACACCGGCCAAAGTGGGACCATTCCGCTCGGGCGCCTCTTACACCACACAAAAGTAGTCAGATCAGCAGTGAACCCGTAGGTCTGCCATTCCGTCTGCTACTAAGGACCACCGTAGTGTCCTAAATATGGAAATCCGGGTCTTATGACCATTTTGGAATCCACCGAGGTCCGGTAATCCGCCGTGTATTAACCTCAAAATGAGTGCATGAATGCAAGTGATTAGCCAAACAACGTCTCCGACCTCACTCGACACGTCGTCACGTGTTCTAGCTAACTTATTGTCTCTAAAAAGCCTACCCTAAGGCAAACGTCGATTCTGCGACAAAATGAATTAATCAAAAGAAGAAGAATGTACTTTGGAACTCATGGTTCCCGGCTAAACTTTAGATAGCCAATCAATAAACTGCTCATCGAGCGAAAAGGTACCGCAGTACTTGGAAACTTATAGTCTCCGGCTAAACTTTAGATAGCCAAACATTAAACTGCTCATCGAGCGAAAGAGTATAAGCATAATCGGAAACTTGTAAGTTTCCTCAAGACTTGGACTCGACGACACTTCTCATTTTTCAAAACTAATATTCGAGCCCTAAACTTTCGTCTGAGTCTTTTATCATTATATTAAGGGTTTTGAGGTTGTTTAATACATTATGGAGGTTCATTATGAAATTGTTTAAGTTTCGTCTCTAATCCTATTAGTTTCAAAGATCCCATAATTCCAATGATTCCCTGGAGATGGTCTCAAAGCAAAAGGTCCATCATCACCCAAGTAATGGCCCGAGAAGTTCCCAGGTAAGCTGGCCGGGCACAATGCCTCATTAAAAGCCCTTCTTGCCTTAGACAGAACAACCCAAGTTCTTACATGAACTCAAATGGGGTTTTTCCAATATCATTTTCAAACTCATTTTCCTTAGAGAAGGTCTTGATCCATAAAACAATAATAGGGTACGAACCTCGGTCCGTCCCATCAAACTTTCCCAAAATCCCAAAGTAAAATCGGCATGACGTGCCCGTTATCCTCACTCTAAAGCATAACAGATATAAGTGGAGTCACATAAATAAATCAGCTCAATCAATAAACATAAACAGCATATTCCAACACATCCTAGATTAACCATTTAGCACATAACATGTGAATCATTTAGCACACCATATCATGGCATCAAGTACTCTACAAGATCGGCCGAAGCCTCAGAAATCATTTCAGGCAATTAGCAATTAAGTGCATAACACATAAATCAAGTCGAATTCGTCGACACCTAAAGCATTATCTAGTAATTCAGAGAGTAGCCCTCACCTGTTGATTTTCCAGCTCGCTCCTTGAACTTTCCTTCACGATCTTCCTCCTCAAGTCCTCCGAATTCCTCAAACGAGCCTTAAAGAAATTTCACAGAAATCAATCACAATGAGTCAGAAACTCAGCAAACAATAAGTCCTAGGGTCACACGGAACACTACAACTCCGTGGTACGCCAATCTAACGCGTTAGGACAAGTTTTCGAAAAAGTCGGATTTCCTCCCCCCCTTGGTATAGCTCTCGGCCACTTTTCCTAATTGGGAGGGTCGATTTTTCTTCGATCAAACTTGGTTCCTAGGTTATCATAAGTCGTAACTAAGGCGGATCTAAGCTCGGAAAAATTTTCGGATCGAAAACTGACATAGGGGTAGTTTGGTCATTATTTTAAACTCAGAATTTCAAAACTGGATTTTTGAGAAACAAATTGGATGGAGATGTCAACAACGACGTTTATGACAACTAATCCTACTAGCACTAAGCCAAGTCGAGAGTTCTAAGCTAAAAGGTTGCGACTTTGCTTAAAAATGGGTATTCGAAGCAAGAATTGATTCCGGCGGAATTTCGGCGACATCTGACAAAATCTAATCCGCAGAACACGCTCAGGAGCATGCAGGGAAGATGTTTAGACAGAGAAATCAAGCTATTTGGACAATTTTCCAAAAACCTCAAAACTTTGGACACAGAAAGACTTAGGAGAAGTCGACAGAAACGACGATCAGAAGAGGGATATAGTTTACCTACCTCAAGGTCTTCGATTAGCAACGATCGGTGAAGCAAACGGGCAAGAATTCGCGAAGATCAACTTCCTCCTCTTCTCCTCTCTTGGCCGCGGTTTTGGGGAAAGAAAATGGGTGAGTTTTGCAAAATTCTCATTTTCTAGCTTACAACCTATATATAGTGAAGGAAATGGAAGATATTTTGCAAAGTTTGGATAAGGATGACTAGGTGGATGGATAAGGATGGATAGATATTTTTGAGAAGATATTTTGGTAAAGATATTTTGTAAAGATATTTTGTAGAGATTAGATAAGGATGAGTAGATATTTATCAAGGATCGGATAAGGTTGAATAGATATTTATCAGAAATTGGATAAGAACGAATAGATATTTATCAAAGATTGGATAAGAACGAATAGATATTTATCAAAGTTTGGATAAGAACGAATAGATATTTATCAAAGATTGGATAAGAATGAATAGATATTTATCAAAGACTGGATAAGAATGAATAGATATTTTAGGGAGATATTTTGAGAAGATATTTTGTAAACCGGTACAGATTAGTTTAGATACCGGAGGATTTAACTCATAGAGTTAAAATAAAAATATAAGAGTGATTCCTATTTTTCCGGCTTCGTTCTCCGTGAATTCTAAGATAGGTTTTGACGACAGAAATCCAAAACTCAACAGAAGTTTCCTTCTATTTTAGGTGACTAATGCAAAATCGGTGTAAAACCTTTTTACCCGATAAGTTACTTTTTGCAGTGGATGTCGGATGAGAAAACTTCCTTCTGAAGAAAGATTAGAAACAACGAGAGAAGTAGGCGATCGCGGGTGGAATCTTCATTTGAAGCTCCGAATAGAAAAAGTCTTCATCGTCCGCCGATTTTAGGGTTTTTGAACTATCAGGGATTCCGTTTCGGCAAACTTCCGAGAATTGGAATTTGACGTTCGTACGTTCCAGGGTTTCGCATCGAAATACTTGTTTATAGACGAATAAGAGAAATTCTAACATTTCTCTGAAGATTTTTGGAATTAGTTTCCATCGCGTCCTAAAGTATAAATTAACTATTCACTAATACCTTTGACCTAGGATTAGGCGTAGGTTAATCGTGCAATAACTCCTATCGGTTTTTCGATAAATTCCTGGACTTTCCCTGAACCTTTTTCCTTCACAAATTTATCTTAATCAAATAAACTCTTTTATTTTATTCACTTATCCAAAGCTTTAAAACTTGGGCCTTACAGTGATATGTGCTTTGTTCTATCTCCCTTGATGTATCCTTCCTTTGTTTGAGCAATGCATGCAGTGTTATCTTCATATATGATTGTTGGCTGCATTTTTTCAGAGGACAAACCACAAGTATCAAGTATGCATTGAATCACAGATCTCAGCCAAACGCATTCTCGACTTGCCTCGTGTAATGCTAATATTTTTGCATGGCTAGCTGAGGTGGCGGTTATAGTTTGTTCCGTAGATCTCCATGAAATGACTGTTCCACCACAAGTAAACAAATAGCCTATTTGAGATCTCCCATTATGCGGGTCTGACAAATATCCAGCATCTGCATAACCAATCAGATCAAGTTTGGACATATAAGGAAAAAATAAACCCATATCCATTGTGCCTTTAAGATAACGAAAGACTTGTTTTATTCCATTCCAATGTCTTCGTGTAGGTGTAGAACTATATCTTGATAATAAGTTAATGGAAAATGATATATCAGGTCAAGTATGACTAGCAAGATATATTAATGCTCCGATCGCACTCATGTATGGTACTTCGGGACCAAGTAATTTTTCATCATTTTCTCTAGGCCTGAAAGGATCTTTATTCATATCTAATGACCTTACAAGCATTGGAGTACACAATGGATGTGATTTTTCCATGCAGAATCTTTTTAGTACCTTTGCGACATAAGTCTCTTGGTACATAAATACTCCATCATTTAGATACTCAATTTGTAGGCCTAGACAAAATTTAGTTCTTCCCAAGTATTACATCTCAAATTCTTTCTTTAGGCAATCTACAACTTTTGGAAGCTCTTCTGGAGTTCCAATAATGTTCAAGTCATCGACATAAACAACTATTATAGCGAACTCATGCCCAGACCTTTTCATGAATATGCAAGGGCAAATTGGATCATTTTTATATACTTCTTTCAGCAAATACTCACTAAGGCGATTATACCACATACGCCCAGATTGCTTTAGACCATAGATTAATTTATTCAATTTAATCGAATAATCACCCCGACTGTTAGAAATGTGTGCTTCGGGCAACTTAAATCCTTCAGGGAGTTTCATATAGATGTCGGTATCAAGTTATCCATACAAATAAGCTGTAACAACATCCATTAAGCGCAAATCAAGCTTTTCACAAACTGCCAGACTAATTAAGTATCGAAAAGTAGTTGCATCCATCACAGGAGAGTATGTTTCTTCAAAATCAATCTCAGGCCTTTGTGAGAAACCTTGGGAAACAAGCCTTGCCTTATATCGGACAATATTACCATTTTCATTTCTTTTCCGTACAAAAACCCATTTATATCCAACTGGGTTTACACCCTCAGGTGTACGGGCTACAGGCCCAAAAACTTTACGCTTCTCAAGCGATTTTAACTCAGCCTCGATTGCGTCTTTCCATTTTTGCCAATCATTTCTTTGTTTGCATTCATTAACAGATTTTGGCTCATGATCCTCATTATCGTTTAACACATGTAATATTGTGCTATGTGCAAAAAGGTCATCAATGTTGACTTTGCTTCGATCCCATCTTACTTTATTCACGACATAATTAATTGAAATCTCATCATTTTCAATCATTTCAAGTACTTGAGTTTCTTCTGAAACTGTACTTTTAAGGCTTAATTGAACTTTTGGTCCCTCAACTATTGCCTTCATGCGAAAATCGTCCCTAAACTTCAAAATTAGCAAAACTCGTCCCCCAACTATACACACAGTTGCACTTTTGGTCTTCCGTTAGCTTTCCGTCAGAAATATAACGTGAGAAGCTTACGTGGCTTACTCACGTGTTTCTCACGTGATCATTCAGGAGAGAGAGTGATGACTGGACACACATGTGCTTCTCACGTGATCTAACCAAGCTACAATGGTCATCTCCTCCCATCATCTTCTTCTTCACTCGACCCATGATCTGAAGAGGGTTAAAAGATGGGTTTTTGATTTCTTCTCTCTCCCTCTGAATCACGACGTGAAGAACGAAGAAGAAGGCTATGCGAGCTCTGTAAGACCCTGAAATAAATAACTACATTAGTTATTTAATTTTATTATATTAATTAATTGAGTGTTTATAATCTATTATTATTTTTAAAGTTATTTTCTTGACTTGATTTTAATTACGAATCAAGGAAATCATTTAAATGATAATTAATTTCAAAATATTTTATTTTCTATAGTTTCATTGAAAATAGAAATAATATCATTAGTCTTCTTATTTTTAATAAGCCATAACTTTTGTTTTATTCGATAAACTCAATTCAACGCTCCGTGAGCTATCTGACAATTGTCTTTTTCTTTCAAATGATGATAAGTACTATTGTCATTTTCTTATAATTTATACTTGACTTATACGCATAATATGACGACGTCATATTTGTTCTAATTGTCTCACAGTTATTCTTTAGCTCAGTTTCTACTTCTTTCTTGGTCTATGAATCATTTTATTTTGCTCAAAGTGATTCAAATTTATATTTTATCATTTCATAGAGTTCCTCATAATTTTTGGGATAATAATATATCACCCTTATATTTTTATCTTAACTCTATGAGGTAAATCATTCAGTGTCTAAATCAATTCGTACCGATTTTAAAAAAATATATATCTTCTCAAAATATAATTAGAAAATATCTCACCATCCTTATCCCTCCATCCACCTCATCCTCGACTCACTCTCATTTCTCTCTTCCTCACTATTTCTTTTTCTTCCTTCACGTTTTCTTTCTTTCTTCAGCAGACCCATTTCTGCTCTTTCTTCCTTTCTTCTCCTTTTCTTCTTCTTTTCTTTCTTTGTTACCTACTTTATCTCCTTCTTTTATTTGCTGCAACAACTCCCCACCGTTCCTCTTTCTCTTTTGATCAGCATCTCCACATCCTTTTCTTCTCCATGGACAACCAGTCCATGAGCCACCACCTCTACTCTCCCTCTTGCAACCGCTGATCACACCATCACTATCACCATGATTCTTCTCCTTTCTAACTTGCAGCAACAAACATGGCACCACCACCAATATGAAAGCCACACACACCCCTTCTCATCACATATTTGCTCCATCTTCTAACCACCACCGTTCCTTGCTCTCCATGGAGCCTAACAATCCACCATCTTTGTTCTCCTTCTTCTGGTTTTGAATGGAGACCCCCATGAAAGGACCCAAGCACCACCACCGTGAGCTCCACCACGCAGAGGACGCCACCGGCACATCATCTTCTCATTTTCCTTGGTAAAAGCCTTAATTTCTTGATTAGTATGTTTGTATATTTGATTTCTAAATTTATCTGGGGTTTAGATGAATCAAAATGGTTTGAGATAGTGTTATGGTGCTGAGAACATGTTGGAAATTTCAAAACCACGTTCTGTTATGAAGTCCGTCACAAACATCAGTTTTTCCGTCACAAAGCTCTGTTTTTCCGTCACTAACAGAACCTGCAGGGGACAATTCCCTGTTTCGGTTCTCCAACTTGAAAATTGCATAACTCTCTCATCTTTTATCCGTTTTAGGTGTATGACCACTTTTTAGAAAGCCCCAAGAGTCTACTTTAATATAAAACATATTTGAAACTCTTTCTACTGCTAATTGGCTGAAGAAAATATATATTTCTAATGTAATATGTTTTACTAATCTCTTTACGAAGGTTGAGTGGTTGAGTAGAGTTTTATGTTAATGTATTAAGTTTTCTAAAAAGTTTTTTCCTTTGAGTTAAGTGGTTTTGGGGGTTTTAAGGATTTTGTTTTAAGCCTTAATGTGCTTGAAAAGCTTTTGCGAAAACTCACATAAAACTGTTGTTGTTTTCAAAAGTAGTAGCCGCTGTTCTGTTAAAATCGTATGTTTCGGTTAATATTTTCGAACTGTGTTCTTCATAAAAGTTGTAGCTTTTTCTGTGAGCAAACTTTTGCCACTGGTTTCGTTTCGTTTCGATTTGTCTAGCTCAAGTTATACGCATTTTGGTGAGCACGGGTTAAGCTGTCCCGTTTCTCACGAACTGCTGTAGTATTCGATTTTTCCTGAATTTTGTACTTTGAATTTAGACTTGAAAATTTATGAGGATTTACAAAACCTGTAGATGAAGCCAGGATAAAAATATTAGATTTTTCGGAGTTCATTTGACGTATTTAACAATTAGCTAAAGTTGCTGTACAGTTTATAATCGTTTGACAAAATTAGTTATTTCAAGTGAAAAGAATTGCTTTGGGAAAAAGATGAGAAAACCTTTTATTTTAATCGATATTGCAATGCGTTGGAGTAGGAAGACATATTTTTAAACTTACTTACGTACGTTGTTTATCCGTTTATGAAAATAGAGAACGTTTGAGTTCACACACATTTATTCGTTAAAAAGCGATTGCGAAAAGTTTTGAAAGTCGAACAAGTTGTCGGAGTGTTAGGGAATAAGTGTATTGATACTATCTCGCTAGTCGATGGATGCTTAGGAATAACAAGATTGGATAGAGTTAGAGCAATTAAGTTTGGATTTCCGAGTGAGGAATTAGACTCCGAAAGGTATTAATTAGAATAGATTAAGTTATGTTTGCAATCTTGATGTTGGAAGATGACTTAGGATTGAATCTTGAATTCCAAGAAGTCTATGAGCTTTACTATAAATACTTGGTTCTAGAAGGTCTAGATTTGAAACTTTGGAAGTTCAAGGACTTAGAAGTGATTAAGGGATTGATTGAGGACTAGAAGTTATTTCTTAGAGATTGATGACTTATCTATAAGTTGGGATTTTTGTAGAACCAAAGTGGAGTTTCGAAGAGACTAGGGTTGTGTGTCTAATGAGATATCGCGAGTTTAAGTTTAAGAGAAATGATTCGATCGTTTTGAAGGAGCTTATGAGTCATGAATAAGTACATAATCATTAGATAAGAAGAGTTGGTTGCCTTGGAAGTTAACTATGGTTTATGGATTACTTGATAAGAGTTAGTGGTTTTGATAAGAATTGATAATGATACAACGTTGGCTTGAGGAATAGATCGTGAGAGCGAGTTGAGACATTAAGTTGTTGTAGGTGACTTGATAAGTAAGTATTGAGGATAAAGAGGATTATGGAATAGAAAACGGGAAGAGATTACTTAAGGAGGATGATAGGAGAATGCTATTGCAGATGTTGTGTTAATTGCTTTAACGGGAAGTGGTGTGTAGTATTGCGAAAATACCTCAATGAGTATCCTATTAGAGACTGAGATCTCTAAGGAAAATGAGAGGAGTAAGTACTAGTAATGTGTACTTATCTATTTTGACAAGCATATGAGTATTTGGTTTTAAAGTTGATTTACTAAGTCATAAGATTTTGAAGCTTTGTTATTGCTTTGTTGTCATTATGATGACTTATCTTAATTTCTGAGGTTGATCTTGATGGTTTATAACCATTAAGGAGATTGAGTTTAACTTGTGATTTCGTCGAGTCAATTGCTTGAGAGTGTAGCTTTAGACTTGGAAAGTAGGTAGCTCAATTAGTGATTATGTTATGTGTACTTATGAAGGGTATGAATAACGGAAGCGCTTGACGACGAAGCCAAAGAACAGACGGAAGTGAGCCAACACGGGAAAGCAAAGATATGACTGGATTTGATTTGAGTCGCAACTTAGTAAGGAAAGCGCCTAAGGTTAGGGCAACTTACATATTAGCTATGACTGCATGATAGGCGTCGATAAATTCGACTTATGCTTTATCTGATGTTTTTTTTGATGATGAGTTGATGTTATGATGCTTTTCCATACTTGTGATGTTGTGCTTTTGTTGGATTGAGCGTTTTGACGCAATTTCGGAGTGGAGATTCATTGATCTGGTGATCTTTGATATTTCGGGTTGGATGAACAACCCTAGGCAAGTCCAAATGTGGGGTTTGAGACTTAGCCATATGTTGGAATTCTTAGACTTTCCCCGGGAAATGTATTTTGGGTGGTTGATCTTTGAAAACTTAGAATGATAGAGCTTTGAAAAAATAAAGACTTGGGAAACTTAGACTTTGAGAAATAAACTCATAACTTGACTAATTCGAATTGAAACAATTTTTATTAACGTTTAAGCATAGGAGAACTGAAGGGGAAAATATTTACGAAAGACGGGGAAAAGTCGACTTTGTTGTGGGTTTGGAGAGTTATTGGAATCGGGAAAGCCACTGAGGTGAGCTATGGTGATGATTGAAAGTCACCGAGTACTCTAGTACTCTTGGGAGTGTTGTTCGAGTCGTGTTGTATTGACCGGCACAGGCTCTGGGCTTTGTTTGTGGGTTTTGTGGTGGGAGTTGTGTTGTATTGACCGACACTAACTCCGAGTCGTGTTGTATTGACCGACACTGACTCTGGCTTTGATTTTGGGTTATCTTGTTGTTGGAGCCGTGTTGTATTGACCGACACTTAGTGCTCTTGTTGTTTGGGCTGTGTTGTATTGACCGACACTAGACCCTTGTGTATTCTTGTTGGTGGAGTGGTGTTGTATTGACCGACACTTACTCCGAGTTGTGTTGTATTGACCGACACTAACTCTTGGGTTTGTTGTGAGTTTGGGTTTTGAGCTAAACACTTACGTGGTAAGGACGATTCGTTGTTTGGCTAACCATATTGCATCAATCGGGTGAAAAACGGGAATGGTTCACCTGTGCATCTCATGGTGAATAACGGGAATGGTTCACCCTGCATTAATGATGAATAACGGGAATGGTTCATCATATGGTGAATAACGGGAATGGTTCACCAAGGATGAATAACGGGAATGGTTCATCCAGGATGAATAACGGGAATGGTTCATCCATAGTGAAGAACGGGAATGCTTCACTTGTGGCGAACGGGAACGCGTCACAAATCCGGATCATGATTGCATATCACGCATACATTCATTCTGACTTGAACTGTGTGCTGTTTGATTATTGAAGCATTGTTAGAGCCATAACATGCTAGGATTGTTTATATATATGTATATATCAACATATATCTATACCCCATATCACATGTTGAGTGTATATCTACTTATTTCTGTGAGTTGACCCTAGCGCCTTGGCTTTGTTTGTATGTTTGTGTTTGGGCGGTCGGCCTGCTGCCAGACGACGAAAGGAGGTGATGTGAGCAGATGCTACTCCACTTGGAAGATCTATAGAAGACTCGAAGAATAGAGTCGGGTGTAGGGCTAGAGCCTTTGGGTAGAAAAGATTACCGTTATTGGTTTAAGCTTGCAGGATCATTTTATGATTTGTATTTAAGGTTTCGGGTAGGTTCCGGTGCATTGCTTTCCTATGGTTACTCAGTGTGGAAATCATAGGGAGTATATCGGATTTATGGAGTCATTGCATAGTGAGTCCGTTGTTGGATCTTAGTTTATTTGTCATGTACTCTATGCTGTGCCTTGATCGAGGCCAGATGTAAATTATTTACGGTTGGGAGTATGCATTACATATTTTAGAAACACTTCGAAAAGGAAAAAATAAATAAATACTCACATTTATAAATCCCTTTTGGAAAAGATTGCATATTTACTTTAACATGTTACTACCGTGGCACCCGAAAATCGGGGTGTTACATTGTGGTATCAGAGCTTTGGTTGCGATAACCAGAGCTTGTTGGGGAATAGGTCTTCTGTGCTAGGTTGTGTGAACTCTGTAATCGATCAATTGGGTTTTGGTCGATTGACTGAGTGTTACTTTATAGATCGTTTGAATTGTTTCCTAAGGAAACAATGTGTAGTTATTAGGGCATCATTTGAGGGTTGCTTGCTGAGGGCAATCCTGTTGACGGCTTGTTTTCTTTCTTTAGCGTAGTAGAAAGCTTCTTGCTTGCTATCACTGCTTTGAGCACTGACTGCTTGCTTTGACTTGGTGGTTACTGCTTCCACCAAAACTTTAACCGTTATTGTTAGTTCCTGCACTATCATGTGGTATTTCAAGTAGAGATTGCTATTCTTCTGATAGTAATAGGGTATAAGTATGAGACTCATTCCTTCGACCGTTGTTTGTATTTAAGTATAGAAGTTATATAGGGTTTAGAGAATTTCGTTAACCCTTGAAGCTTGTCTTAGACTAGTATAAGCTAGTAAGGAGAGATAGAAGCTAAGAATGAATCCTAATGAGATGTTGTATGAATTCCAGGAATTAAGGTTGTGTCTTTTTCAAGACAAAATTGTTAGAGATTGAATAGATTAAGAGATGATCTAAGATTAGATGTGACAACTTGATGAGATAGACTCATTGGCCTTACTAGTGGGTTTTTCTGAATTTCCATCGCCAACATATTCAGCCTGATCAACTGAATATTGAGGGGGTGATATTTGGAATTACAACTGGCATGGACTATGATAGGAGGATTGATTAGATTTGATCGATGATTAGTCGAGTTGGTAGGTAGGTTATGTTAAGCACTTGATTGTAGAGAATTAAGATCTAAATCTCTGGAAGTTTATGATTGTCGTGTAGTCATTAAATGGTTAGTTCGCATGATTACTTTAAGTAGAGATAGTCTAAGTCAATAGATTCAATGTTGGAGATGCCTAAGTATTCTTTTGAATGTTATGAAACCATAAGTTATATGATTGTGTACTAAATACACTGAGAGACTAGACTTGTTGGTTTACTATCACTTAGTTAGACTCTAGAGGAGTAAGTGAAGGTGTGAAAAACGACTAGAAGGGGGGGGGTTGAATAGCGTTTTCACTATAAAAACTTTCCCCTTAAGATTTAAAGTAAATCTTTTCGGTTTCTCTGAGATAGATGGTGCAGCGGATAAAGATAGAGAGAAGAGAAAAGCACACAAGTATTTTATCCTGGTTCACTTGATAAATCCCTCAAGCTAATCCAGTCCACCCGTTAAGGTGATTTCTTCCTTCTTAGAATGAAGGCAATCCACTAATCAGATAATTGTTACAACTGCACTTGAAACCTACAAGTGACTAACAATACACTGACTTAGCTCACACTAAGATTCACTCTCTTAGTCTTCTCTAGGATCCGATCAAGCTTGATCTCCTAAAGGAATCACCACTAAGATTCACTCTCTTAGTCTTCTTAAGGATACTGACCTACCCGGTCCCTTAAGGAAAATCAAACAACTGTTTGAGGTTGGTGTTTACAAAGGTTTGCTTCTAAATAAGCTGAGTGTAAACCAAATAAGAACAGATGAAGAAAGTAGAGGCTTGAATCTTTTCTTGTATTGCAGCTCTTGGTTTCTCTCACTTAGCTTTCTTCTTTTCTTCAGCCTTTTATAGTCCAAGGTGCAAAGGATATTTCTGTTGAGAGAATATGACCGTTGGAGGGCATTTCTGGAACTTCCAGAACCTGCTGTGGCTGAACCTTGGTAGGTAGGCTTGTCAGAATAGTACACTGCTCTTGTACTTCTTGATAGAGACATTTGCCTTTAACCAATGACATCTGATCAGAGCTATGCTTCGTGTTGGAACTTGTGAAGCTTGGTGATCAGAGTCAGAGGGATGCTTGGATCCTCTAACCTTCGTAACTTCTGCTTCTGGACCTTCAGAGCTTCTGGACCTTCAGAGCCTCTGGTCCCTCAGAGCTTCTGGTCTTCAGATCTTCTGATCCTCAGATCTTCTGATCCTCTGATCTTCTGATCCTCTGATCCTCAGATCCTCTGATCTTCAGATCTTCTGATCTTCAGATCCTCTGATCCTCAGATCCTCTGATCTTTAGATCTTCTGATCTTCAGAACTTCTGACGAATATATCTTCTGGTGTCAGAATCAGAACCTGTTTGTCAAAACACTCAAGACAAACATTAGAGTATCATAGTTGTTCATCCACAAATAAATACTTGTTATCATCAAAACATAGAGTTGTACCACATGACCAAATCTTGATCTTACAATCTCCCCCTTTTTGATGATGACAAAACCATGTATTTTGATGAACAACTCTAAACAAATAAACTGAATACACTCAGAGTATAAGGTATCAGAGTTAAAACTTATCCTGATGTGTATAGTTTATCTTGCTCCTTCTGAATCCAAGACTCGTGCTTGATTCTGAGCTAAGCTCCCCCTGAATCTAATACTTAATATCAACGTTAGTAATATCTAGATTCTGAGCTAAATAATATAGGAGTTGTCAAGATACTATAAGTTCTCCCCCTTTTTGTCATAAGCAAAAAGAATGAAGGTGGAAAAAAAATAGTAAGAGCATAAGACGAAATACTCCCCCTCAGAAGGAATACCAAGGGATACTTGGCTGCTGATTAGTATATCTTCTTATGAGAGCAGAAGTGTCAAAGTCCAGAGGTTCTGGTGACATCTCCATTCTGGAAAAAATTCCATCTTCAGATGCTTCAGAATGAGAAGCTATGAACCTACTCTTCTTCTGATGACGCAAGTCAGAAGTTGTAGTAGCATCTTCTGATGTTGTTGCTTCTGGTTTGACAAGTTCTGAGTCTTTGTTTCTTTCTGAAACGGTCATGCTCATCTCTGCAAGCTTTTTCAGCTAGCTTTGACTTGTCAGAGTCAAGCTTATCATTAATTCTAACATGAATAGCGTTCAGAATATCAACAGAGGGGTTCTTATCAAAAACCAATGATTCCTTGACCAAATCTTACTCTACTGAAACCTCCAAGATCAACTTCACCTTCAGGTTTAAGTTTTGGATCTTGGGACATATGCCTTTCTCCCGTCATGTGTTGCCTGCATACACTGTCCAGGTTCCATGGTTGGAGTTTCGATGGACCTATTGAAGATATCTGCAACATATATAATCGTATCCCTAGGTACCCACTTTTTGGGTCCTTTCTTGTTAGTTAGCCCAGAAGTTCTGACAACTTTGGGTCTTTCAACAGGATAATATAAAGGAATTTGAGCATGATATTTTGACATTGAGAAAGTTCCTTTCTTAAGAGATGATGGAGCAACTTCAGAAGGTTTAGAATGACCAATGTCATATATTCCATTTCTGCTTACGCCATAGATCATTGAAGCCATTAAGCTTCTGTCTACGCTTTTAGCCAGGAATCTTTGAAAAGACTTTTCATACTTAGATTCATTTCTACAATCAGAGGCATCACAAGCAACTATTTCTTCTAACTTAGCAATTTGGTTCTTAAGCACAGAGTTAGAATTTACCAAAGCATGATTATCATTTTTCAAATCAGAAATAATTTTCTCATGTTCAGAAGGAGTCTTGGAAACAGCATATAAGTCCTTTTTCAGCTTCTTATGCTTAGACAATAAGGAGTTATACTTATCCATGATATCAGACAATGCATGTTTCAGTTCAGAGGTAGAGAAAGAAGCGAATACCTCATTTTCATCGTCTGAGTTAGGATCTCCTTCTGATTCTGAGTCAGAGTCAACAGCTCCCTTTGACTCTGCTTCTTTGTCTTTGACAATAGCCATGAGTCCTTGGACTTCACCATCAGAGTCAACATCCTCTGACTCTGATTCATCAAATGTCACCATCAGACTCTTCTTTGTCTTGAAGTGCTTCTTTGGCTTCTTGTCCTTCTTCAACTTTGGACAGTCACTTTTGTAGTGCCCTGATTCTTTGCACTCAAAGCATGTGACTTCCTTAAGTGAGGACTTCTTCTGACCTGAGGATTCAGACTTTCCTTTTGCCTTTCCAGAGCCTTTGTATTTGGTCTGCCTGTGCTTCCAGATGCAGTTGAACTTTCTGGATATTAGAGTCAGCTCATCTTCATCAGAATCTTCTGATGCTTCTTCAGATTCTTCTGCTCCAGCTTGGAGAGCTTTTGACTTCTCAGATTTAGCCTTCTCAGAGCGCTTCAGCTCATGACATTTCAGTATGCAGATGAGTTCTTCTAAACTCATATGCTCAACATCTCTTGTGAGCTCTATTGAAGTCACCAAGGGCATCCAGCTTTCAGGAAGACATCTGATGACCCTTATGACATGATCTTTAGTTGTGTAGCTCTTGTTGAGAGGTCGTATTCCAGCTACGAGCAACTGAAATCTGGAAAACATATCCTCAATGGATTCGTTAGGTTCCATGATGAAGGATTCATATTTCTGGATCAAGGACAGCGCCTTTGATTCTTTCACCTTCTTGTTTCCTTCATGTGTCATCTTTAAGGAATCAAGGATACACTTAGCGGAATCACGATCAGTAATTTTCTCATATTCTTCATATGAAATGGCACTTTGCAGAATAGCTCTTGATCTGTGATGATCTCTGAACTCCTTCTTTTGATCTTCACTCATCTTCTTCCTTGGGATCTTTACACCATGTTCATCGACAGGAGGGGTGTAGCCATCAACAACAAAGTCCCAGAGATCAGGATCAAAGCCAAGAAAGAAGCTTTTGATTCTGTCTTTCCAGAAATCAAATCTCTGACCATCAAAGATAGGTGGTCTGGCACTGTATTGATATTTGCTTGTAGTAGTGGTGGAATCCATGAGTTTTTCACACTGGCCCGGATCTACTGAACACTGTTAAGTGTGGTAATCAGAACTTGCGCTCTGATACCAATTGAAGGTGTGAAAAACGACTAGAAGGGGGGTTGAATAGCGTTTTCACTATAAAAACTTTCCCCTTAAGATTTAAAGTAAATCTTTTCGGTTTCTCTGAGATAGATGGTGCAGCGGATAAAGATAGAGAGAAGAGAAAAGCACACAAGTATTTTATCCTGGTTCACTTGATAAATCCCTCAAGCTAATCCAGTCCACCCGTTAAGGTGATTTCTTCATTCTTAGAATGAAGGCAATCCACTAATCAGATAATTGTTACAACTGCACTTGAAACCTACAAGTGACTAACAATACACTGACTTAGCTCACACTAAGATTCACTCTCTTAGTCTTCTCTAGGATCCGATCAACCTTGATCTCCTAAAGGAATCACCACTAAGATTCACTCTCTTAGTCTTCTTAAGGATACTGACCTACCCGGTCCCTTAAGGAAAATCAAACAACTGTTTGAGGTTGGTGTTTACAAAGGTTTGCTTCTAAATAAGCTGAGTGTAAACCAAATAAGAACAGATGAAGAAAGTAGAGGCTTGAATCTTTTCTTGTATTGCAGCTCTTGGTTTCTCTCACTTAGCTTTCTTCTTTTCTTCAGCCTTTTATAGACCAAGGTGCAAAGGATATTTCTGTTGAGAGAATATGACCGTTGGAGGGCATTTCTGGAACTTCCAGAACCTGCTGTGGCTGAACCTTGGTAGGTAGGCTTGTCAGAATAGTACACTGCTCTTGTACTTCTTGATAGAGACATTTGCCTTTAACCAATGACATCTGATCAGAGCTATGCTTCGTGTTGGAACTTGTGAAGCTTGGTGATCAGAGTCAGAGGGATGCTTGGATCCTCTAACCTTCGTAACTTCTGCTTTTGGACCTTCAGAGCTTCTGGACCTTCAGAGCCTCTGGTCCCTCAGAGCTTCTGGTCTTCAGATCTTCTGATCCTCAGATCTTCTGATCCTCTGATCTTCTGATCCTCTGATCCTCAGATCCTCTGATCCTCAGATCCTCTGATCTTTAGATCTTCTGATCTTCAGAACTTCTGACGAATATATCTTCTGGTGTCAGAATCAGAACCTGTTTGTCAAAACACTCAAGACAAACATTAGAGTATCATAGTTGTTCATCCACAAATAAATACTTGTTATCATCAAAACATAGATTTGTACCACATGACCAAATCTTGATCTTACAGTAAGTAATGATCAAACAATGATTTTGGATTTTAGAGGAACACGACGAGGTTAGCAACTGAGAGTTTATAAGTTGAACTGGAATCTTATGGTCGAGATTGATTTTGTATGTTGAGAATCATGGGAGAATAAGAGAGTTAGTGGTTTTAGTTTTGAGGATATCAGTTAGATCTTCGGAGGTTTAAAGACTAAGGATTGTTTGACGTGAGACTAATCAAGCTAGAGATTTTGAGTCTCGAGTTGTGTAGAGTGTTAAGACTTGAGATAAGTTATGATTTGATTTGTGACTAAGAGGAAGGTTGACTTTATGGTTTGAATAAGGGTAGTTCGGAAAGGAGATTAGGTTGATGGATTGTTAGATTCTAATTAAGATGGGAATTTGCTTAAGAGTTGTTGGTCAATGGATGTTGAGTGCGAGATTTTGGGTAGAAGAAACATGTGACGAGATTAGAATAGTATTAGCATGATGTTATGATTGTTAGTATTATGGTTGGACTATTAGCGGGAGGGCATGATGATACATGTGAGGTCGTTCATGTAGGCGATTGATGTAGGTGCTTAGAACACTACTATGAGCATGATATCTAGATCTAGTGGAGGACGATTAGTAGATACCTAAGTCGTGCTTCTTGTCTTGTATGTCACCTTTGAGGTGAATTCGTTGTGACGTCTCCCAGTTTTGGGATGCGCTCTGACACTACTTAGGGTGGAAGGAAATGTGAGGGAATGTTATTCCCGAGTTTTCTCTGACACCAAGTTTCGAGGACGAAACTTTCTTTTTGGGGGGTAGTATTGTAAGACCTTGAAATAAATAACTAGATTATTTATTTAATTTCATTATATTAATTAATTGAGTGTTTATAATCTATTATTATTTTTAAAGTTATTTTCCTGACTTGATTTTAATTACGAATCAAGGAAATCATTTAAATGATAATTAATTTCAAAATATTTTATTTTCTATAGTTTCATTGAAAATAGAAATAATATCATTAGTCTTCTTATTTTTAATAAGCCATAACTTTTGTTTTATTCGATAAACTCAATTCAACGCTCCGTGAGCTATCTGACAATTGTCTTTTTCTTTCAAATGATGATAAGTACTATTGTCATTTTCTTATAATTTATACTTGACTTATACGCATAATATGACGACGTCATATTTGTTCTAATTGTCTCACAATTATTCTTTAGCTCAGTTTCTACTTCTTTCTTGGTCTATGAATCATTTTATTTTGCTCAAAGTGATTCAAATTTATATTTTATCATTTCATAGAGTTCCTCATAATTTTTGGGATAATAATATATCCTTCTTATATTTTTATCTTAACTCTATGAGCTAAATCATTCAGTGTCTAAATCAATTCGTACCGATTTTAAAAAAATATATATCTTCTCAAAATATAATTAGAAAATATCTCACCATCCTTATCCCTCCATCCACCTCATCCTCGACTCACTCTCATTTCTCTCTTCCTCACTGGACTGGGCGGGACATAAAGAAGATTATGTCCCGCCCAAAATGAACAATAAACCATTGACGATAGCCAAGGCGGGAAAGGCAACATGACGAGCTTCATTGCCCTCCCTTAGGTGATGGACCCACAAGCCAGCTGGAAGATTCCTTTGGATTTGTCTTATGTGTACGGGGATTTGGGCCCTGATTGTCAGGCCCAAATATAGGAAAGATCCATATCATGACCACCCCCTCTATAAAAGGGGAGGTCATCCACTTGTACGAGACCAACTTTTTCAGCATTAATGAGAATATTCCTTTTATGGTAGTTTTGCTATTTTAGTGCTCTGCTAGGGTTTACTTTTTGTCTTTCTCTTACATAAGCTTGCCCTAGTACAGAACATTGGCGCCGTCTGTGGGGAAGACTCAGCTCTTCCGGTGACAGAAGGAGGAATCGCGAGCCATGGAGACTCGTTCATACGGCGTAGGTCGGCGCGATCATCGCCGGCGCGGTGGTGGTCGACACGGCGGTCGCGCCGGCGGACGAAACAACAACCGTCCCGTACTGGACGACCGAGAGCAGGAAGCTTCCTCGGAGGGGGTCCACTCAGTGGCGCCGTCGCCGGCGTCATTGGTGAATGCAGCTCCGGGAAGACCTTCAGATCTGATCGCTAAATCAGATCCAGGTGTTCGGCGGCGTTCAACGCCGCCTGACTACGTGAACTTGGAAGATCTTAAAACAACTGCTCCACGGAGAGCGCAAGAGGCAGTGACAGGTATCACGCCTGCGGCTTTGCAACAAATGTTAGATACCTTGCAGAAGGTGCAGTCCCAAAACGAGCAGTTGCAAGCCCAAGTTGAGTATCTTACTCAGCGGCAGAATTTTAAGCAAGAACAACGCCTGGAGGCGGAGGATGTAGTTGAATTCCAACCTTTTGTTCCAGCCATCACTAGGGTGGACATTCCAAAGCACCTGCAAACCATGGCATTAGACGCCTTTTCGGGCGAATCTGATCCTATGGAGCATCTTAGATACTTCAATACTAAAATGGTGATCGGCGGGGCGTCGGATGCGGTAAAATGTCGATTATTGCCTTCCACGTTCAAGGGCATGGCGATGCAGTGGTTCATTCGACAACCGCCCTTCTCCATTGATAATTTCACTGATCTGTCCACTAAGTTTCTGACTCAATTTTCCGCCAATAAAACCACAAAAGCAACAATGTTTGATCTTATCAGCATACATCAGCAACCAGGCGAGAAATTAAAAACCTACATGGCACGCTTCAGCAAGATGGCGGTGCAGTTGGAGGATGAAAATCCAGATGTCTGTTTGGCGTCATTCAAAAATGGCCTTCGGGCGGGAGATTTGAATAGAGACTTAACAAGGCGACCGGCGAAGGATATGATGGATCTTCGCGCTCGTGTTCAAGAGTTCATATTGATTGAGCAAGATGACCAGAAGAAACAAGAAAGAGAGGAAGGACGTAAGCAGTCTCAATCTGGCGGTGTTTCACAAGACAAATCTAAGGCGGGGAAGGAAACCAGGATAGCGCAAACCCCCCGCGTACCAAGACCGGGACCATACCACAACTCTAAACCTGGCTTTCAAAATACATGGCACAGAAATTCACAAGGTCCTGCTGCTGCCACAGCTGGTCAGCCTGGTGCTTCGCCAACGCCAATCCCACTTACAAAGTTGAATGCACCCTTAAGTACCATTTTAAGGGCGGTTGGACAGACCAACGTTGTGCAGTACCCACCACCCCCACGGCGGCCGCCAGCTAACGTGGACACCAATAGGTGGTGCGAGTACCACAGAGCGTTGGGGCATACGACAGATAATTGCTGGAATTTAAGGCGGGAAATTGATCGCTTGATTAAAGCTGGCCATTTGGCAAACTTTGTCAAAGACACAGCAGCGCCGGAGGTAGCTAAAATCACTCAAGGGGACAAAGGTAAAGGTAAAGAGATAGTTGAAGAGTTGGGCGATCCTGTTGGGGAATGCTCATCTATTGCAGGAGGATTTGGCGGGGGTGCAATTTCAAGTAAGGCCAGAAAACGCTACGTGGCGGCAGTACACTCAGTACAGGAGTCCAACGAAGGCGAGTGTTGGGTGAATCATTCCCCTATTATATTCACCCCTCAGGATTTTGCGCATGTAATTCCCCATGACAACGATCCAATTGTGGTAACAATTAGGGTTAACAATTATGTGACAAAGAAGGTATTCTTAGACCAGGGATCTTCGGCAGATATCATCTATGGAGACGCCTTTGATCGCCTGGGACTAAAGGAATCAGATTTGAAACCATACAGGGGAACTTTGGTGGGATTCACAGGAGACCGTGTCAGTGTGCGGGGATACGTCGAAATTCCGACTGCCTTTGGAGAAGGAGAGTTTGTCAAGAAGTTTCAAGTAAAGTACTTAGTATTGGCGTGTAGAGCCAATTACAACGTACTCTTGGGGCGAGACACCCTCAACAAGGTCTGCGCGGTCATCTCAACTGCTCATTTAACTGTTAAATATCCCGCCTGCAACGGGAAGGTCGGGATATTGCGTGTAGACCAAAATGCAGCAAGGGAATGCTATTTGAGGAGCGTAGCGCTCTATGGGCGGAAGGCCGCCAAGGAGAGCCACCGAATTACAGAAATCTTCCCACAAGAAGGATTTAGCTTGGACCCAAGAGATGATGCTGATGATTTTCGCCCACAGCCGCTGGAGGAAACCAAGCAGGTGCAAGTCAAGGACAAGTTTCTAAAGATTGGCAGTGGTTTGACAACAGAACAAGAGGACAGACTAATCACCCTTCTGGGTGATAATCTAGATCTCTTCGCATGGACCATCAATGATGTACCAGGGATTGATCCCAAGGTGATCACTCACAAACTAGCCATACGACCAGGGGCGACCCCGGTCATCCAACCAAGGCGAAGAATGAGTGAAGAAAAGAACAAGGCTGTACAAGTAGAGACTGAAAAATTGATCAAGGCCCGCTTCATCCGTGAGGTACAGTACCCAACGTGGCTCGCCAATGTTGTAATGGTCAAGAAGGCCAATGGGAAATGGCGAATGTGCACGGACTACACGAGCCTGAACAAAGTGTGTCCCAAAGATTCGTACCCACTTCCCAATGTTGACAAGCTTGTGGATGGAGCTTCAGGGAATGAACTTTTAAGTCTCATGGACGCTTATTCGGGCTATAATCAGATTATGATGCATCCCTCGGATGAGGAAAGTACAGCATTCATGACCAATCAGGCGAACTATTGTTACAAGACAATGCCTTTTGGTTTGAAGAATGCAGGAGCTACGTACCAACGGCTCATGGACAAAATTTTTTCAAAGCAAGTAGGCAGGAATATGGAGGTGTATGTGGATGACATGATTGTAAAATCCGCCAGGGCTAGTGATCATGGCGGCGACCTTAAAGAAGCGTTTGATCAGTTAAGAACATATCAAATGAAGTTAAACCCTGAGAAGTGTTCTTTTGGGATCCAGGGAGGAAAATTCTTGGGATTTATGTTAACATCAAGAGGAATAGAAGTAAACCCAGATAAGGGAAGGGCGATCTTGGAAATGAAAAGCCCAACAAGTGTAAAGGAGGTTCAGCGTTTGACAGGGCGAATGGCCGCCTTGTCACGTTTCTTGCCAATGGCGGGTGACAAAGCGGCCCCGTTCTTCACATGTTTAAAAAAGAATTCAAAGTTTCAGTGGACAGAGGAATGCGAACAAGCTTTTACCAAATTGAAAGAAACATTGGCCACATTACCGGTACTCTCCAAGCCAACACCAGGCGTTCCATTAGTGCTCTATTTGGCGGTTACTGACAAGGCGGTAAGTACGGTTTTGCTCCAGGAAGAAGGAAAAAAGCAGAAAGTTATATATTTCGTGAGCCATACTTTACAGGGGGCAGAATTGCGGTACCAAAAAATTGAAAAGGCGGCTTTGGCGATTCTGAAAACTGCAAGGCGCCTCAGACCTTACTTCCAAAGTTTCCAAGTCAAAATTAAAACTGATGTTCCCTTAAGGCAAGTACTTCAGAAGCCTGATTTATCAGGGCGATTGGTTAGCTGGTCAGTTGAGCTGTCAGAGTATGACTTACAATATGAGCCAAGGGGCCAAGTCACAGTCCAGAGTTTAATTGACTTCGTGGCGGAATTAACACCCACTGAAGGAGAGAAGACTCAAGGAGAATGGGTCCTGTCTGTGGATGGATCCTCTAATAACACTGGAAGTGGGGCGGGAATAACAATCGAAAGTCCAGATAAAATGATCATTGAACAGTCTCTCAAGTTCGAGTTCAAGGCGAGCAATAATCAATCTGAGTACGAGGCTCTAATTGCCGGCTTAAGGTTGGCCATTGAATTGGGAGTCCAGAAGTTATTTATCAAAGGAGATTCGCAGTTAGTGGTTAAACAAGTGAAAGGTGAGTACCAGGTGAAGGATCCGCAACTGTCCAAATATTTGGAAGTGGTGCGCAGATTGATGATGGAGGTCAAAGAAATCAAAATAGAACATGTCCCGAGGGGACAAAATGAGAGGGCTGATGTGTTGGCAAAGTTGGCAAGCACAGGGAAATTGGGCAACTACCAGACAGTCATTCAAGAAACCCTGCCTCGCCCGAGCATTGATTTGGTAGAAATAAAGTTGAAAGCTGTAAAGTCAGTCAGTGAGGGCGAGGTATCTTGGATGGAATCGATTAAAACCTTCTTAGAGAACCCACCAAAGGAGGATGATTTGAACACGAGAGCAAAACGAAGGGAAGCCAGTTTTTACACACTGGTGGATGGAGAGTTGTATCGGCGAGGAATCATGTCTCCTATGCTCAAATGTGTCGATATCAAGGACGCCCTCGGAATAATGGCGGAAGTCCACGAAGGCGTGTGTTCTAGTCATATTGGCGGGCGATCCTTGGCAGTTAAGGTGATAAGAGCAGGATTCTATTGGCCAACGATGAAGAAGGATTGTTTGGAGTATGTTAAGAAATGTGAAAAATGTCAAGTCTTTTTTGACCTACACAAGGCTCCACCAGAAGAATTAACAACCATGATGGCGCCTTGGCCGTTCGCCATGTGGGGGACCGATATTTTAGGACCATTCCCTGTGGCGAAGGCACAAATGAAGTACATCATCGTCGCGGTTGATTACTTCACTAAGTGGATAGAGGCTGAGGCAGTAGCAACTATCACGGCCGCTAAGGTCAGGAGCTTCTTATGGCGAAGGATTATTTGTAGATTTGGGGTTCCCAGGGCATTAGTAATGGACAACGGAACACAATTCACAAGTAGTGTTACCCGAGAATTTTGTACAGAAATGGGAATCGAGATGCGATTTGCCTCTGTAGAACATCCACAGACCAATGGGCAGGCTGAATCGGCTAACAAAGTTATCCTGAAGGGTTTAAAGAAGAAACTGGATGAGGCAAAAGGGCTTTGGGCGGAGGAACTACCAGGCGTTCTTTGGGCATACAACACCACGGAGCAGTCAAGCACAAAGGAAACCCCGTATCGTCTAACTTATGGAACTGACGCCATGCTCCCAGTGGAAATTGAAAATCAAAATTGGCGAGTGGCTCGGTTTAATGAAAATGACAACGGAGAAAACTTAATAGCAAATCTAATTATGTTGCCCGAGGAACAACGAGAGGCCCACATAAGAAATGAGGCGGGAAAAGTGAAGGTGGCAAGAAAATTCTCAACAAAAGTGGTGCCAAGAAAAATGAGGGTAGGAGACTTAGTGCTCCGAAAAAATACAATGCCCGATAAACACAACAAACTCTCACCCAACTGGGGCGGGCCTTACAGAATTATTGGCGATGTTGGAGGAGGAGCTTATAAGTTGGAACAACTAAGCGGTCAAAAGGTTCCACGAACATGGAACGCCTCTCATCTAAAGCAGTATTTTAGTTAGTAGAAACAACAAATGTGAACAAAGTCGCACTCTTTTTCCCTTTCTTTGGAAAGGTTTTTAATGAGGCGACAATTGTAATGAAGGGACAATTGTTCCCATACGAAAGAAAATTAATGAAAAGATCATTTCAACAGAATCATATATGTTTTGAATTTTTATTACGAGTTCATGCAATGCAAATCGTATCAAGGTATGCAATACCGCGAGTAAACCTTTCGGAATAAGAAAGTATCGCCTTCAAAAGTTAAAAGCCTTGGCAATTCTAGTGGCCACTAGAAACCAAGCCTCGTCGAAAAATCGGCTAAGGTATATAACAACGAAAGTTGGGAACAACTAAAAACAACGAATGAACTTAAGATGATATCCATTTAAAGTAGAAAAAAGGGGGCGATGCCCATACATGATTTGGAATGAAAATAAAACAGGGCAATGCCCAAAGAAAAATTTCAACTTCGTAAAATAAAAACAAATTCAAGCCAGGTTCTCGTTGTTGGCGTTGTTGCCCTGGCTTGTCCCAGCTTGAGGATCTTCCTTCCCTTGATCCTCATTCCTGTGCTGCTCATTCCCATCCTCGCCATCTTCCTCAGGCTCACTCTCATCATTGAATTGGGGAAGGAGATCGAGGCTAATGTCATCATCACCAACTACTTGACCATCCTTGATCTCCTTCAGCCACCCAATGCGGGAAAGATCAAAGCCCGGCTCAACTACACTGATCTGCTCTTTGGCCGCCAGAAAGCCTTGAGCATATTGGAGAGAAGCACGCCCTAGGATGGAAGCATTCAGGCGATCATGTTTCTTCTCCAACTTTTGATATTTGGCTTGAATGGCAGTGTGCTTGTCATTTATGGCTTCTTTAAGAGACTTGGTCTTTTGAAGAAGCAGGTCCGAAGCAGCCAAGTCTTCAGTTAATTTAGCACACTTCTCCTCAGCAGATTTCAGCTTGTTGTTGGCGGTCTCAGCATCAGTTTTAGCCCGTTCATAGGCTGTCTTGTAATCAGCTGCCTTCTTCTCAAAACGGTTTTTGGCTGAGATCAACTCTTTCACACACTGAGCCATTCCCGCTACAGTACTGGCGGCAGACAGTGCGTGATGGATCGCCATGGAAGCAATGTTGGGGGGACCCTGACCGGAAATGTCCTTGTGAATCCGGTTGTCAAAAGTACGGGTCATGAATTCCAGCCCATTGAAGTGAGGATCCGACAAGCTCAGCAAGGGGGGAGGAGCTTCGCCACCAATGGCTGAACTAGGCCCAGCTTGGCCAAATGGAGTTGATGGGCGGTTGATCAGCGTGCTTGAATCTTGTTGAGGGGGCGGGACATTGTCATGTCCCTTCTTTTTCTCAGCGGGACGACTTTTTGAATCAAGAGTTGATTGGTGGAGAGGCTTACCACCAGCAGCACCTGAAGTTTTTTGACGTTTAGGGTCCCTGACGTTGTCAGAACCCGAGGTACCTTCATTCTTCTTCTTCTGCTCAGTTTCGGCGGCCCTCTTTTTCGCCGCCGCAGCAGACTGGGCGAGGTACTCCTTCATCTTGAGTGGGTTCGCGTCAACCTTGCCTTTTCCCATCGTAGCTGTACGGAAAACATCAATTAGACGAGATACATGAACAAAAAGAAAAAGAAGTTACGTACAAAGATTATAAACTTACTAAAAAATTGATTTAAAGTGCCGGATTTCGACGCCTCAATCAAGTCGTGACCGGAAATTACTGGTAGTGTGCGGAGGTAATCGGCGACGCCTTGTTCAGATTCATCCAAGGCGTCGTATGAAACAGATATTTTTCGGCGAGGGTTCTTTGTCCAGTAAAAAGGGAAGAGGGGGTTATTGTCAGAATCTCGGAACAAGTTCTTTATTTCGGGCGACTCCACAACTTTAAAGTATTTCTTCTGCCATACTTTGTAATGGCTTTTAAGGGCGGTAAACCGACTCATGTTCTTACGGGCTAATAGTGGAACCCATTTCACAGAAGTAGGTTTAGTGGTGACTGATTTATAGAAAAGGAAGAACAAGGGATAGGTTGGAGTGAAACTCAAGTGTTCACAAAGAATTTCAAAGCAGCGGAGGAAACCCCAGGCGTTGGGCTGGAGTTGGCAAGGCGCCACATTCAGAAAAGAAAGAACGTGACATATAAACGGCGAGAAAGGAAGTTTAATGTTTAAATCTAAGAAGAAGTAGCCATAAACAAAGAAAAAATCGGGCGATCCATCGTCTGGTTCTTTACGCAACAGAACACAGTCATCTTCGCCACATGGGAGGACATTCAACAGATGATCTTCATTATTCGAGGTGGCGGGATCTATCTTCGTGAACCCTTGAGCAGAAATTCGAAGCGAACTAATGCTCCCAACGCTGCTCCAGATAGAATGCAACAGACATTTATCTTCAACTAAATGCACGTCAGAGCGCCATTCAGGTGAAGACAAATCTCCGTTAGAGGAGAGAATTGAGTCTACAGAGCCGGCGGGACCGGAATCATCATGGGTAGAAGGCGAGGAATGAATTTCAATTATAGAAGGGGCGACAACTTCCTCCTCCGTGGAGGGTGAAGAAAGTTCTAGGGAAGAAAGGCTAGCGTTTGGTAAAGACATGCGAGGCAGTTTCATAAAAAGAAGATGAACAGAGTTAAAAGTAAAAAGAAGATGAACAGAGTTAAAAGAAGAAAGAAGATGAACAGAGTCAGAAAAAAGAAGTAAACGAAGAGTCTCAAGAAAGAGAAAAACTAACCAGAGGGAGAAACGTGAATTTGAGAAAGGAGAACGTCGGCGATAGGGGAGCACCGCGCAATGACGACGGCCGGAGGAAGAAAAGGTTCACCGGAGTTCAAAGAAGAGAATGAAAGCTGCGGTGAAAAGGGTTTTCAGAGCAAAAGTGAAAAATGAAAAGTGAAAAGGGGATTTTATAGAGAGAAAGGAAGAGAGAGAATGAGTGGGGGAAGATCGTGGGATCGTGGGATTTGAAATTCGAAAAGTTAGGAAGCGAAAAGACATTACTCCTCGAGACGCGCAACTGAAGATTGCATTTATAACAAATGATGACGAAATCCCGGAAAATAAGGATACGTGCGTCAGTTGAAAAGACGTGGTTGACGGTTATGATTAATGGCGACATATCTTTGAAACGGCAACAAAGGTGGCGAAGCGTGAAAATGGCGATGTAACAACGAAGGTAAAATGGCGATGAACGAATAAACAATGGAGGCGAACTACTAGGTAACATGATGAAGACATTTCAACTCTTTACTCGAGTCTCATGTCTTGGGGGCATGTGGACTGGGCGGGACATAAAGAAGATTATGTCCCGCCCAAAATGAACAATAAACCATTGACGATAGCCAAGGCGGGAAAGGCAACATGACGAGCTTCATTGCCCTCCCTTAGGTGATGGACCCACAAGCCAGCTGGAAGATTCCTTTGGATTTGTCTTATGTGTACGGGGATTTGGGCCCTGATTGTCAGGCCCAAATATAGGAAAGATCCATATCATGACCACCCCCTCTATAAAAGGGGAGGTCATCCACTTGTACGAGACCAACTTTTTCAGCATTAATGAGAATATTCCTTTTATGGTAGTTTTGCTATTTTAGTGCTCTGCTAGGGTTTACTTTTTGTCTTTCTCTTACATAAGCTTGCCCTAGTACAGAACACTCACTATTTCTTTTTCTTCCTTCACGTTTTCTTTCTTTCTTCAGCAGACCCATTTCTGCTCTTTCTTCCTTTCTTCTCCTTTTCTTCTTCTTTTCTTTCTTTGTTACCTACTTTATCTCCTTCTTTTATTTGCTGCAACAACTCCCCACCGTTCCTCTTTCTCTTTTGATCAGCATCTCCACATCCTTTTCTTCTCCATGGACAACCAGTCCATGAGCCACCACCTCTACTCTCCCTCTTGCAACCGCTGATCACACCATCACTATCACCATGATTCTTCTCCTTTCTAACTTGCAGCAACAAACATGGCACCACCACCAATATGAAAGCCACACACACCCCTTCTCATCACATATTTGCTCCATCTTCTAACCACCACCGTTCCTTGCTCTCCATGGAGCCTAACAATCCACCATCTTTGTTCTCCTTCTTCTGGTTTTGAATGGAGACCCCCATGAAAGGACCCAAGCACCACCACCGTGAGCTCCACCACGCAGAGGACGCCACCGGCACATCATCTTCTCATTTTCCTTGGTAAAAGCCTTAATTTCTTGATTAGTATGTTTGTATATTTGATTTCTAAATTTATCTGGGGTTTAGATGAATCAAAATGGTTTGAGATAGTGTTATGGTGCTGAGAACATGTTGGAAATTTCAAAACCACGTTCTGTTATGAAGTCCGTCACAAACATCAGTTTTTCCGTCACAAAGCTCTGTTTTTCCGTCACTAACAGAACCTGCAGGGGACAATTCCCTGTTTCGGTTCTCCAACTTGAAAATTGCATAACTCTCTCATCTTTTATCCGTTTTAGGTGTATGACCACTTTTTAGAAAGCCCCAAGAGTCTACTTTAATATAAAACATATTTGAAACTCTTTCTACTGCTAATTGGCTGAAGAAAATATATATTTCTAATGTAATATGTTTTACTAATCTCTTTACGAAGGTTGAGTGGTTGAGTAGAGTTTTATGTTAATGTATTAAGTTTTCTAAAAAGTTGTTTCCTTTGAGTTAAGTGGTTTTGGGGGTTTTAAGGATTTTGTTTTAAGCCTTAATGTGCTTGAAAAGCTTTTGCGAAAACTCACATAAAACTGTTGTTGTTTTCAAAAGTAGTAGCCGCTGTTCTGTTAAAATCGTATGTTTCGGTTAATATTTTCGAACTGTGTTCTTCATAAAAGTTGTAGCTTTTTCTGTGAGCAAACTTTTGACACTGGTTTCGTTTCGTTTCGATTTGTCTAGCTCAAGTTATACGCATTTTGGTGAGCACGGGTTAAGCTGTCCCGTTTCTCACGAACTGCTGTAGTATTCGATTTTTCCTGAATTTTTTACTTTGAATTTAGACTTGAAAATTTATGAGGATTTACAAAACCTGTAGATGAAGCCAGGATAAAAATATTAGATTTTTCGGAGGTCATTTGACGTATTTAACAATTAGCTAAAGTTGCTGTACAGTTTATAATCGTTTGACAAAATTAGTTATTTCAAGTGAAAAGAATTGCTTTGGGAAAAAGATGAGAAAACCTTTTATTTTAATCGATATTGCAATGCTTTGGAGTAGGAAGACATATTTTTAAACTTACTTACGTACGTTGTTTATCCGTTTATGAAAATAGAGAACGTTTGAGTTCACACACATTTATTCGTTAAAAAGCGATTGCGAAAAGTTTTGAAAGTCGAACAAGTTGTCGGAGTGTTTGGGAATAAGCGTATTGATACTATCTCGCTAGTCGATGGATGCTTAGGAATAACAAGATTGGATAGAGTTAGAGCAATTAAGTTTGGATTTCCGAGTGAGGAATTAGACTCCGAAAGGTATTAATTAGAATGGATTAACTTATGATTGCAATCTTGATGTTGGAAGATGACTTAGGATTGAATCTTGAATTCCAAGAAGTCTATGAGCTTTACTATAAATACTTGGTTCTAGAAGGTCTAGATTTGAAACTTTGGAAGTTCAAGGACTTAAAAGTGATTAAGGGATTGATTGAGGACTAGAAGTTATTTCTTAGAGATTGATGACTTATCTATAAGTTGGGATTTTTGTAGAACCAAAGTGGAGTTTCGAAGAGACTAGGGTTGTGTGTCTAATGAGATATCGCGAGTTTAAGTTTAAGAGAAATGATTCGATCGTTTTGAAGGAGCTTATGAGTCATGAATAAGTACATAATCATTAGATAAGAAGAGTTGGTTGCCTTGGAAGTTAACTATGGTTTATGGATTACTTGATAAGAGTTAGTGGTTTTGATAAGAATTGATAATGATACAACGTTGGCTTGAGGAATAGATCGTGAGAGCGAGTTGAGACATTAAGTTGTTGTAGGTGACTTGATAAGTAAGTATTGAGGATAAAGAGGATTATGGAATAGAAAACGGGAAGAGATTACTTAAGGAGGATGATAGGAGTAAGCTATTGCAGATGCTGTGTTAATTGCTTTAACGGGAAGTGGTGTGTAGTATTGCGAAAATACCTCAATGAGTATCCTATTAGAGACTGAGATCTCTAAGGAAAATGAGAGGAGTAAGTACTAGTAATGTGTACTTATCTATTTTGACAAGCATATGAGTATTTGGTTTTAAAGTTGATTTACTAAGTCATAAGATTTTGAAGCTTTGTTATTGCTTTGTTGTCATTATGATGACTTATCTTAATTTCTGAGGTTGATCTTGATGGTTTATAACCATTAAGGAGATTGAGTTTAACTTGTGATTTCTTCGAGTCAATTGCTTGAGAGTGTAGCTTTAGACTTGGAAAGTAGGTAGCTCAATTAGTGATTATGTTATGTGTACTTATGAAGGGTATGAATAACGGAAGCGCTTGACGAAGAAGCCAAAGAACAGACGGAAGTGAGCCAACACGGGAAAGCAAAGATATGACTGGATTTGATTTGAGTCGCAACTTAGTAAGGAAAGCGCCTAAGGTTAGGGCAACTTACATATTAGCTATGACTGCATGATAGGCGTCGATAAATTCGACTTATGCTTTATCTGATGTTGTTTTTGATGATGAGTTGATGTTATGATGCTTTTCCATACTTGTGATGTTGTGCTTTTGTTGGATTGAGCGTTTTGACGCAATTTCGGAGTGGAGATTCATTGATCTGGTGATCTTTGATATTTCGGGTTGGATGAACAACCCTAGGCAAGTCCAAATGTGGGGTTTGAGACTTAGCCATATGTTGGAATTCTTAGACTTTCCCCGGGAAATGTATTTTGGGTGGTTGATCTTTGAAAACTTAGAATGATAGAGCTTTGAAAAACTAAAGACTTGGGAAACTTAGACTTTGAGAAATAAACTCATAACTTGACTAATTCGAATTGAAACAATTTTTATTAACGTTTAAGCATAGGAGAACTGAAGGGGAAAATATTTACGAAAGACGGGGAAAAGTCGACTTTGTTGTGGGTTTGGAGAGTTATTGGAATCGGGAAAGCCACTGAGGTGAGCTATGGTGATGATTGAAAGTCACCGAGTACTCTAGTACTCTTGGGAGTGTTGTTCGAGTCGTGTTGTATTGACCGGCACAGGCTCTGGGCTTTGTTTGTGGGTTTTGTGGTGGGAGTTGTGTTGTATTGACCGACACTAACTCCGAGTCGTGTTGTATTGACCGACACTGACTCTGGCTTTGATTTTGGGTTATCTTGTTGTTGGAGCCGTGTTGTATTGACCGACACTTAGTGCTCTTGTTGTTTGGGCTGTGTTGTATTGACCGACACTAGACCCTTGTGTATTCTTGTTGGTGGAGTGGTGTTGTATTGACCGACACTTACTCCGAGTTGTGTTGTATTGACCGACACTAACTCTTGGGTTTGTTGTGAGTTTGGGTTTTGAGCTAAACACTTACGTGGTAAGGACGATTCGTTGTTTGGCTAACCATATTGCATCAATCGGGTGAATAACGGGAATGGTTCACCTGTGCATCTCATGGTGAATAACGGGAATGGTTCACCCTGCATTAATGATGAATAACGGGAATGGTTCATCATATGGTGAATAACGGGAATGGTTCACCAAGGATGAATAACGGGAATGGTTCATCCAGGATGAATAACGGGAATGGTTCATCCATAGTGAAGAACGGGAATGCTTCACTTGTGGCGAACGGGAACGCGTCACAAATCCGGATCATGATTGCATATCACACATACATTCATTCTGACTTGAACTGTGTGCTGTTTGATTATTGAAGCATTGTTAGAGCCATAACATGCTAGGATTGTTTATATATATGTATATATGAACATATATCTATACCCCATATCACATGTTGAGTGTATATCTACTTATTTCTGTGAGTTGACCCTAGCGCCTTGGCTTTGTTTGTATGTTTGTGTTTGGGCGGTCGGCTTAAACCAATAACGGTAAGCTTTTCTACCCAAAGGCTCTAGCCCTACACCCGACTCTATTCTTCGAGTCTTCTATAGATCTTCCAAGTGGAGTAGCATCTGCTCACATCACCTCCTTTCGTCGTCTGGCAGCAGGTTCGGGTAGGTTTCGGTGCATTGCTTTCCTATGGTTACTCAGTGTGGAAATCATAGGGAGTATATCGGATTTATGGAGTCATTGCATAGTGAGTCCGTTGTTGGATCTTAGTTTATTTGTCATGTACTCTATGCTGTGCCTTGATCGAGGCCAGATGTAAATTATTTACGGTTGGGAGTATGCATTACATATTTTAGAAACACTTCGAAAAGGAAAAAAAAATAAATACTCACATTTATAAATCCCTTTTGGAAAAGATTGCATAATTACTTTAACATGTTACTACCGTGGCACCCGAAAATCGGGGTGTTACAAGCTCCTCCAAGCGAAGGGTGGAAGGAAATGGGAGGTGGGTCTCAAAGTTCTGGCTCGTATTCTTGTTCACAGAGGAGGAAGGGAGGTCCGATTTGCGATTGTGGTTTTCAGGCTCCACTAGTTACATCCTGGACTGGTGATAACCCTGGGCGAAAATTTTACGGATGTGGACTGTTCAAGGTTTGTGTTCTTACCCATTGTCTTCTCCTTGCTCTCATATATCTGTTATCTGCTCTCTTATGTGCTCTATTTTTCTGTATTTGCAGATACATGGCAAGAGAGTCTGCAGATTCTTTGTTTGGTATGATGAATATCATGGACTAGTAAAATGTGATAGGTTTGATGAAGAAATTGCAAGGGAGAAGAAAATTATTGGTACACTGTTGAGGAAGATTGATGATATGAAGAAGAAGGAAAGGTTGTTGGAGATTTCTTTGGGGACTTGTATGGTTTAGATGATTCTGTTGGTGTTTGCTTATGTAAACAAATAGGGGGATAGTTGGTGTTGGGCTATGTAATTTGTTGTAGTTGTTATGTTGTTATGTATGAAATTGAGATTTTGATGCAATGTAAACCTGTGGTATTTCATGAATGAATTAGAGACCTGTGGTATTTTAGCCATCTCTTTATGATGCAAAGTAAACCTGTGGTATTTTGATGCAAGGCCTTCATTTGTCATGCAACACACAAAGTAACTTTGGCACTTAGGCCTTCAATTGTCATGAAGCAAAACACAAAGTAACACACAAAATTACTGCACTGATTCAACAAAATAACAGTGGCACTTTGGCCTTCATTTGTCATCAAACACCCACAGTAGAGTACACAATTGGCACTTAGGCCTTAACAACATTACAGAAACCATAAAAAGAGTCACATTGCTCAATTGACACTTAGGCCTAAACCACATTACAGAAACATTAAAAAGAGTCACATTGCTCAATTATCACTTAAGCCTAAAACACATTACACATTTTGAAGCCTAAAACACATTACTACTTTGATCCACTAACTTCTCCAAGCTTCCTCTTCTTTCCTCCCTTAGCATTTTGTCCCTGTTTCCCTTTGGCTGGCTGTTTCACTTTCCCTTTCCCTTTAGCTTTGTCAGCCTCATTTGATCCAGCTTGATTACTTTGAGCCTGTGGAGCCTGAGATTATGGAGCCTGTGGAGCCTGAGATTGGCTAAGAGGAGGACCACCCTTGGTCTAGCTCACAGGAGGTGCATCCTGAGTTGCATTTTGAGTAGTTTGCACATCCCTCTGCTCAGGTTGCAGTATTGTAGGGTTATCCTGCAAAATTAGAGAACATCCATGAGAACAATAATATTACATACAGGAACAGATATATGACCTTATTCCCTCCAACAGGAATCTCTCTGTCAGCTAGGTCCTTGGCCTTGCAAGTTCTTACATTGTGCCCTTGTCCTCCACATCTTCTACATTTTAGTGCAGAACATCATTTCTTCAACTTTGTAGGGTTCTTCTTCTCATCATTTGCCTTGTTTCTAGCCTTCTTTGGCCTCCCAGGAGCTCTTCTTACAAAAGGAGGGTTCAGGGGTGGTGCAGGATCTTCTAGCCATAACTTAGGCCCATTATTGGGCTGGATTAGATAAGAATATATTTCTAGGAAAGTTGATTTCCTGTGATTTTTTCAGAACAACAATTAGAACTACAAATTGGAATTTATTAAGAACAATTATAACAACATTTAGAACTACAAATTGAAACTGACCTGTAGCTTGGATCCACATAATTCTCAGGGTTCCGGCGTGCAAACCACATACATGCAATGGAATGTGAGCAAGGAATGCATGTTAACTGGCATTTCCTGCTGGCACATGTCCTTTCTTCCAGGTCTACAACATAAGAATCAGAATCTCTCTTCACTTGGAAGTGTCTGAAATTGTCAGAACCATTCCAATTTGCTATGCATTTGTCAGCTGCTTGCTTGGAGAATTCCAACCTTTGCTGAATCAGTGGGCATATGATTGAAGTCTTCAATCTCAACATCAATTGTCTCTACTTAACAATCCTATTGTTGATGTAAAACTTCAGCCCCTCTAGCAGAGAAATGATGGGCTTGTCCCTATGCTCCAACACCACCATATTAAATGCCTCGCACATATTGTTGACCTGCAAATCACATCTTATGCCTGTGCTATAGGCTGATCTTGCCCACTGCTTTGCTGGCAGCCTCATCATGTCACTGTAAGCCTCTTCACTAAATGCCTTCATCAATTCCATTTCTTTCTTCCACTCCTGCACTGTGCTTACCATAGATATGCTTCACACATATTCTGTGGTCAACATCAGGAATGAGCTCCTGCAGAGTAGGAACTAAACCCTACAAATAAAAATCATTCCAAATGTCAGAACATAATTTAAATAAGTACAAAGCATAAATTGGATGATTAGGTTTTACTTTCTGCTGATCAGAGATAAAAGCCCACTTTTTCTTCTTAATTTGGTCTAGATCCTCCAACAACAAACTCACAAACCAGTTCCAAGAGTCCTTAGTTTCCGCCTCCACCACAGCCTAGCATATTGGAAACATTTGATTGTTTCCATCCTTCCCTACAGCTGCTAGGAGCTTCCATCCATAAGTGCCTTTCAAAAAACATCCATCTAGACCAATTAGTGGTCTACATGTGTTTGCAAATGCCTGTTTTGTTGCAGCCAAACAAACATATATTCTCATGAACACTAGCCCTTTAGGTCCCTCCTCACTCTTGATGATTACAGTGCTGCCAGGATTGCTTCTCAGCAGTTCATGAGCATAATTTCTCAAGTGACTATACTGGTCAGTGCATGCACCCTGAATCATCTCTATAGCCTTGACTTTTGCCCTGTAAGCTTTCCACCACCCCAAATGTATACCCCACCTACTTCTTGCTTCTTCAATTAATCCAGGTATGCTCAAGTTAGGACTGTGCCTGAGAAGAGGCATGAACTTCCTAGCCATAAAAATAGTCTTAGCCTGCCTGTTTGATGCAGAACTGGAACAAAATTAAAACCACAATACAAATGTCAAAACAAAATTTAAATAAGTACAAAACATAAATTGGAAGATTAGGTTTTACCTGCAGCAATTGTGAGTAGCCTCATATGTGACAAGTAGGAAGTAGTGCCTGCTATTTGTTTTCCTGATTCTCAAATTAAATGGGCAGCCTTTGACACAATTAACAACCACCCTCTTCTTGTCATTCTTTACTATTTTCAGATCTTTCTTAAGTTGCAGAGCAAATTCCTTAACAGCATGAATAAAAATATCCTTACTGTCAAATATCTGACCAAGGACAAAGTTCACACTATCACTATCTTCTGCAAGCCTAAACCTGGGGTATCTCCTTGCCTTTCCCTCTCCTCCTTCAGATGGACTCTCTAAATCATCAGAATCCTCATATTCATCTTCAAAATCTGAGTATGTTGCTCCTTGATCATTAGTGTCTACAGGTAATGAAAGTTCATACAGATCAGGTGGTGGAGCATCATGAGGTATATCAACAAGGGACTCATGAGGCAAGACTGTGGTCCAATCCCAGTTTTTCTCATAGTCACTATCATCTAGTGACACCACTGAGGAATCATCACTGTTAGGGTGATATGACTCATCATCTCCCTCTTCTCCCACCACTTGGTTATCCTTCTCAACCTGTTTTGCCACTACCTTGTCCTTCTCAACCTGTTCTGCCACTACCTTCTCAGCCTCTTCTTCCACTAACTTTTCCTTCTCAGCCTCTTCTACCACTAACTTGTCCTTACCAACCTCTTCTTCCACCACCCTCTCCTTATCAGGTTCTTCTTCCACCACTTTATCCTTCTCACACTCTAGTACCACAGAAACAACCTCCTCTTGAATCACCTTATCCTTTTCCACATCCTTTTCACCCTGAATCAACTTCCCACAAATCACATCCAACCTATCAACTATTGCAACATCATCATCTGAGTCAACAACATCTAATGATATCTCATTGTCATGCTCAACAAATAAATGGACTAGATTATACCCCTTAACATCAGAGCAGAACTGGTGCACATCCTTATCAGTGATTATACGCCTATTCCCACTTGGACCTATTGCCCTAGGGTGCCTGTACCATAAAGCTTTAAAAGCCTTATACCCTAATCTAAATACCTACTTACCCATCTCAATAGAAGATATTACATCTGTGTCCCAGTCAACCAATTGTTCTATAGAACCACCATGATATTCAAATCTGGGTTCAAAGGTCAATTTCCCACCATGATGCAGCAGTATTCTTATACTATTAGACACTAAGGAGATGGACAAAACAAAGGACAATATTGATTTAATTCAACTACCCATTCAACATGACATAAAGATAATGGGAAGAATAAAAAATCTTACCTTCGCACATGGGTAGAGGGCAAAGGAACAGCATCCAGAGAAAGTTCACATTCTGGGACCACACCACTTGCTTCTTCCATGTCACAGTCCACGTTCTTCTCAATCACTTTCCTCGGGGTCCCCTTCTTGGGTCCATTGCTGTTTGTCGCCGCTGCTATCTTCGTCGGGGTGCTCTTCTTCATTGTTTCCTTCTTCGTAGGCGTCATCTTCTTCACCTTCTTCGTCGGCGTCGTCTTCTTCGTCGTCATCGTCTTCGCCCTCCTTCGTTTTTCTGTGAGCTGCAATTTTGATCCCTTAGGTTATGAAATTAAAAACCCTAATTTTGACCTGATTACCCCTTTTAGATCAGGTGAGAAGCACATGTGTGTCCAGTCATCACTCTCTCACATTAGATTTCTGACAGAAAGCTAATGGAAGATCAAAAATGCAACTGTGTGTATAGTTGGGGGACGAGTTTTGCTAATTTTGAAGTTTAGGGATGATTTTCGCAAGAAGGCAATAGTTGGGGGACCAAAAGTGCAATTAAACCTATTTTTAATTATGTCTTGCTGCTCTTCCGGAGCTATCATATCCTCGTTTATGTCATCTTGGTTCTTATCTCCTTTTCTTTTTCGAGGATTTTTATCTTTGGAACCTGCAGGTCTGCCACGCTTCAGGCGTGCGACAGATTTATTTGCAACATTAGATTGTCCAACAGGGACATCAATCTTTAATGGAGCATTAGTTGCTGGTACATATGACTTACTCACTCTTTTTGGATCAGAAAATGCGTCTGGCAATTGGTTAGCCAAATTTTGCAAATGAATTATCTTTTCAACTTCTAGTTCACATTGTTTTGATCGAGGATCAAAATGAGATAATGATAATTCATTCCATCTAATTTCCTTTCCCAACTGCATATTCTCTCCCCCTAATATAGGGAACTCTGATTCGTCAAAATGACAATCAGCAAATCGAGCAGTAAATAGATCTCCCGTTAAGGGTTCAATATATTTTATAATAGAAGAAGATTCATACCCAACATATATCCCTAATCTTCTTTGAGGGCTCATCTTTGTGTGTTGTGGTGGAGAAATTGGGACATATACCGCACATCCAAAAGTTCTTAGATAAGAAATATTAGGTTCTTGACCATGAACCATTTGCATTGGAGAGTTTTTATGATAGCTCGTTGGTCTGATGCGAATTAATGTCGCAGCATGTAATATTGCATGTCCCCAAGAAGAGGTTGGAAGTTTTGACCTCATAATTAATGGCCTTACGATTAATTGTAAACGTTTAATAAACGATTCTGCAAGTCCATTTTGTGTATGAACATGTGCTACGGGATGTTCAACATCAATTCCAATTGACATGCAGTAGTCATTAAAAGTTTGAGATGTGAATTCACCAGCATTATCAAGGCGTATTTTCTTGATTGGATAATTAGGGAAATGTGCTCGCAATCTAATCAATTGGGCAAGTAATCTAGCAAATGCCAAGTTGCGAGATGATAATAAAGATACATGTGACCATCTTGTTGATGCGTCAACTAAAACCATAAAATATCTGAATGGTCCACATGGTGGGTGTATTGGCCCACAAATATCGCCTTGTATCCGTTCTAAAAATAGAAGTGATTCACTCCCAACTTTTGTTGGTGATGGTCGAATAATCAATTTCCCGTGGGAACTAGCAGGACATGTGAATTTATTGGTTTGAAGAATCTTCTGGCTCTTGAATGGATGCCCACATGAATTTTCAATTATTTTTCTCATCATAATGGAACCGGGATGGCCTAACCGGTCATGCCAAATAGAAAAATCTGTAAACTTCTGGTTTACAATAGCATTTGTTTCATTTATACTAATTCTGGTATAGTATAAACCAGTGGAGAATGCATGTAATTTTTCAAGTATGCATTTTCTCCCTGATATCACTCTTGTGATACAAAGATATTCCACATTTTCTACAGTCATGGTCTCAATGTGGTATCCATTTTGACGTATATCTTTGAAACTTAATAAGTTTTTATGAGATTTAGAGGAATATAATGCATTCTCAATAATCAATTGTGTTCCTCTAGGAAATAATATTTGGGCTCTTCCGGAGCCTTCAATCATTTTTGCATTGTCAGATATAGTACGAACATTTACTTCTTGCATCACCAAAGAAGAAGAAAAATAATTTATCCTTGAGTATCGTGTGCGTGGTTGAACAATCAGCGAGACAAACATTTTCGCCATTAAAATCAATATTCATAGCTCAACAAAATTTCAAAAAAATATTATTATATTTTGAGCATCAAAATTTCTAGTGCATTTCAATGCTTGCACTCTTTCTTTTGGAATCGTAGACTTTTTCTTTTGGATTTAGAAATGAATCTTCAGGATTCAAAATTACTATAGTCTACAGTTCTTCGGGACTCGTAGACTTTTTCTTTTGGATTTAGAAATGAATCTTAAGGATTCAAAATTACTATAGTCTACAGTTCTTTTGGACTCGTAGACTATGAATCTTCAGGATTCAAAAAGAACTGCAGTGCAATTTCTCTAGACACATGAGATATCAATATAATAAAATAAAATAAAATAAAATAAAAGAATAATTAATTGGACTTTAAACAAAAAAGAAAAATGATAATAATGAAACAGCAATTGAATCAAAAAAAGAAATGTAAATACTAAAGACACAATGACAAATTAATAGGTATTCTCACACTCAAAATTGATAACGTGTTAAGAAAATAGTAGAAGGGAGAGGGGAGAAGAGAGGAGCAAGAGTAAAACAAGGAATATTGTGTGGAATGAGGTGTGTGATGCTTGGTGCATCATCATCTTATTTATAGCATTAGGGAGACAAAGACATATGGGCTTGACCCATTGACCCATGTGGTCATCTATTTACAACAATAACTTGTTTATTCAAATTTAGAAAAAAAGGACAAAGGAGTGTCGCCTACACGCAAAGAAATATACATTAATACTCGAACTCGTAAAGATGGGATAATTGTCAATGAAAAGGCTGCAAGAGTAGTTGTAAGATTTACTTTGTTTCTGTTTTCTTTTAACTTTTTTGCATACTTGACTTTAATTTTTTGTTGACATATCTATGATTTACATTCATGTACAAAGAGTGATGATTTTATCTTGTTTGTTGGCATTTCTATGATTTTTAGCAAGAGTTAAAGAAACACACTGATGCTGGAACATCTCAATCTACTCAAAACACACAAAGGTCATCTTGGAAGGATGACATATTCTCTAAAGTTCAAGGAGTTGATAAAAGAGGGCGTGTTCGCTGCATGGGCAAGATGCCAAAGTGTAAAAAATCAAAGGTTTCCTTATCTCAGCATGAAGAGCTAAGTCATCGAGTGATATATCTGGAAAACTTGTTGACCAGTTTTGTGTCAGTAGTCCAAAATCGTTTACCTGGGGAAGATTACAATGAGATTGCTAGACAGATGACTTTCCGACTTGCATGCTCTTTTCTCTACACTAATAATATTTCTCGAACATGTTGATTATTTTATACAAAGATCATATGGAATATGTATAAAAGTGACAGAGGTATCTTTGAAGACATTTTTTCATATTTGCTCTGATATTGAACTCACTTTTCTAGCATTATATTGTAATACATGATGAGCCTTGGTTATTTTCATCGAAGCTAAGTAATTTGTTCTCATGTTCTCGTAAGGTGTTTAGTTCTTATTTAGTCTATATAGATTATAGTCTCTAAGTTGTATTCTTTTACTTTTAATAGGTTGCAGATGCTTTGAGTGCCCGTGACCATTTGAATTCTCCAAGGTTAAGCACTAGTGAAGATAGTGAACATGGTATATATCTTCTTAGCATGTAATAAATTGTTACTAATATAAATCAACATGCATATGCTATTATTTGTTTGTAATAGCTTTGAAATACGAATTATGTTTTACTTGTTATGTTTTTATCCTTGCATTGGGTTGAAGCACACTTTGTTGATGAAGCTTTCACATATATTTAGTTATTTGATAGTATAATTTTGTTGTGCTTATTTTTATGTGATCAATTTCGAGTTTAATGTAAAGTTGTATTTATATTTTAGAAAAAAAAAGTTATATTTTGTTATTGATATGTTCTTTTTTATACTTGCAGATGAAGATTATTAGGAAGCTACTTTGCTTTTCGGATTATGAAGATTAAACATGCATATGATTTTGTGATACCTTAAAAATTTATAATTAAGTTGAGATTATGTCTTATGAATTGTTTGGATTGAGAAACTACTTTAGGTGCAAACTTTATATAACTTTGGTACTTTTAGGCGGTGATGTTCCATTTTGTTGTGTTGTGATGTTTCCAAGACAATGATAATTTTTATGTGTCCTAGTTGTGTATAGAACAACCATTTTAATGTCTCACTTCATGTTATGATCTTCCAATTTTAATGTGAGATGCAATTTTAATTGTGCTTTTATCTTCAAATTTTTAATTATGATTATTGCAACTTGAAATGAGTTATTAAAATATATACAAAAACAAAAAAATTAATGGGTATTTAATTATTGATATTCAATACTGTTTCTAAACTCTATAGTAACAACACTAAAACCATGGGTATAGGAAGATTATGTATCTCTAGTATACCTTATACCGACAGTTAGTTTCCGTTGGTATATCTTAAAGTAGTATTGTAACGAAAATAGAACCGTCATTAAAGCCTATAACATCAACAATTAAACCGTCGCTATAGAGAAATTGTGAGTCTCTACTAAAGCTTATACCAATGGTAAACAAACTGTAGCTATAGCTTAAAGTATGTACTTACGGATGATTAACTGTAACTATAAGATATACCGACGAAAACATTTCGGTCGGTACAAGTTTGTGGGATATACCCACGGATCTTAACCTTTTACCAACGGTTTTCTGCCGTAGGTATATGGCAAATTTTCTTGTAGTGATTTTTTTATACAAATAACTACATACTGGTAGACTGAAGACAGTGTAAACAAGCAAGAGCGTAAGACAAACCTGGAGAAGAAGTATTCCAAGAGTTGTTGAACCAATTCTTGTAGGAAGCTCGCCTTTCTCTACAAGAAGCTACAAATATATACATATGCTGGATAAGTTACATATTCCACATTGACCGTCACATATCACACACTGATTTCATGCACAAGATTGTTTGTGTTCGGAACTGGATATATTCAATGTAAAGCACAAGGTTCCTGAGTAATTGGAGAGACTTAGCCACTCTCCCTAGTTACCAAATGATCCAAAAGATAATAATACTCACCCAAAACTTTCTATTTGTAGGCAACATGCCTCACTCACTAACCCCCCCCCCCTTCCCCCGCACTACTCTCACTAATTTAGTTTGTCTAACAGTTTGCACTAGAAGGTCTCAGGAGGTGGTTCACTAATGCTTGGCTTGTTGCCTTCCGCTATGAATTCCTCATTCACCATTCCTTATAACTTCAGATTTGAACTTTATAAGCTTAGAAATACTGTTCATTATTCTCTACCTACACCTTGATGGCAAGCATATTGTGGAAGCAGTATTAGAATTAGGTAGGTCTAACTCAACCCAAAAGCTAGCTCAAGAGTTGAGGTTTCAACTACCATTTATAAGTGCTTGATTGGCCACATTCAGTGGTGGAGACAGCATTTTCATTTCGGGGTGGCGAAGACTAAAGTGCATATAATTTCCGAAAAAATTAAATTTTCATGTGCGTAGAGAAAGCCAATAGCCAAGGTTGAATGGAAAACTCAGGGCATGGACATGGTAGAGAAAAAAGAGAGGCAAAAAGAACTCCCGAATGTTCTCTGTTAGTCTGTTACGGTGTTACCCATTTTTTAGCAATCTAAAAGGGGAGAAGATAAATACTAGCTTGTAAAAGAAGCCTTTCTAGTAGTTTTAATTATAATATAATAAAGTTGAAGTGATTGGAATTTGGAAGTTGAAACACTGAACAGAACACGTGAGCAGAAAGAGAAAGTTTTCTTTGATTGTGGGACTAAGCTAAGCCAAGAAGTAATATATATTTAGCAAGGGTAGTGTTAGATGCAATTTTATTCGGGTATTGGTAAAGAAAATTAAAATAATGAGGGGGATTGTGGCATGACTATGCCACCACCTAATTCTACCACTAGCCACATCTCTAGCCAATATGAGATTTTTAACACACCCCCTCACGCTCAGGGTTGGACATCTGGAACGTGAAATGAAACGGGTGACCCAAATATGGGAGTAGACAAATAGATCTAGGATAGGTTCTGATAACATATTAGAATTAGGTCGGTCTAACTTAACCCAAAGGCTAGCTCAAAAGTTGAGGTTTGCACTACCTTTTATAAGTGTGTTCTGGGAATGAACATTGAGGATAGGGATAGTACCTAGAGAGTGGAAAATTGTGCTAGAGAGAATGAGAATGAGAGAGAGAATGCTGAATTTCATGTGTTATTTTGTCAAATGAGCAAAAGTCCTCTACAATTGGTAACTACCTCCTATTTATAGAGTTTGGGCACTACCTATTGGACCGATTGGGCCTCCGAGGCTGAGGCCCAACTTAAGGCCAGGCCCTCGCCTCGGGGCGGGCTACACACTGGGCGTTGCCCCTCTAGGGGCTCGCCCAGTCCACTAGTCCACAAGACACCGAGCTCGAAGTATGAGAGCTAAGTGTGTCTTTTAAATGCCTTTACATGTATCCTATAGTACACTGGGATCTAAGCTGCCAACATGGCTTGAGAAAAAATAAGTAAACTACGTCTCCAACATGGCGTAAGCAAAAGGAAACAAGCATTTTTGGTCTTGGCGAACAACCCAAACCGGCAAGTCCACAAGTTCACAAGTCCACAAGTCTACAAGTCCACAAGCGGCGAGAACGATCGCTCCGTACTGGTGATTGGTTGGAGTAGGTGAGCGATCGTTCGCCGGCGAGAAAGGTGGCAGGCATTGATCATGTACTGATCACCCAAGTGTTGGCTGGCAATGTCCCTGGCGAGTGACTAAACTTTAATGCTGGTATTACTTGTCAGGCGATGGCGTTTGGTTTCTATGGTGGCGAGGCCTTTCGCGCTTCCTCTTATTTCAAAAACCTTTCAAATCCCTAACTGCTCCACGTGACGCGTCAGTTACATCTGTTTTCCTCTTTCTCCGGAACCGTCACTTCACTTTTCATAACTGTCCCATCCTGCGCAGTAACCCCCATCACACGCGTTCCACTTCCCCAAAAACCATCATGACTTCCAATCTTCCACACGTGTCCAACACGCGTCACCTTTCCAACTTCTCCCCCCTGCCTATAAAAACCCTTTTTCCCTACAATCATCCTTTTCCGAGACCGCTTTTTACCTCCCTTATTGCCTACCAAGCTCCTTCTTCCAACTTCCGCTCCGGTGCCGTTGCCTATCACCCTTTCCTCTACCCACTCTTCACATCCTTCTCCGGTGAGTCCTCCTTCCCTTATCTCTGCATCATATCTCTACTCATATTTTCCCCTTTTCCTCATTTGATTATAGAAGATGGCTTTAAACCCTAACTCCCCTAATCACACCTCCTCTTCTTCTGGGAGTGATCCTGACTCTACTGCAGCCGGCGGCCTCCGTTTAGAGGTCCCGGAGATCCCTCAATACCGATTAAAAACTTTCACAACCCTGCCCCTTCCAGTCCAAATAGCGCCCTCACACGAGGCCATTGACCAACCTTCCGTTTTCCAGGATAGGGAGACTATCGTGGAATTCGTAAGTAGCCTTGGCGGTTTGTCTGATGATGACGAAATAAACACCAAACTCCGGATTTGGCCCTGCAGTGCTGAAGACCGCCCCTGGCTTCACAGGGCCGACGGCGATGTAAAGGGATCACATTTCTTTTTTGCCTATGAGTATATGTTCGGCGAGCTTGGAGTCAGACTTCCTTTTTCGCCCTTCATTCAGACCGTTCTCCGCGAGATCAACGCGGCTCCTTGCCAACTTCACCCCAATGCCTGGGCCTTCATCCGGTGCTTTGAGATCTTGTGCTGTTGGCACCGCCCCATCTCCCACCAGCTTCTTTTACCTCTACGATGTTGACCCCAAGTCCATCAAAAATAAAGGGTGGATTTCTTTAAAGGCCCGGGCTGGCCGTAAATGCTTGAATCCTCATAAAAGTAACGCCAAGTCCTCTTTTGCCCGAAGATACTTCCGCGTGGCGGTTTACCCCGCCTATCCAGAGGCCTTCACCTTTAGAGACGGGACTGCTCTTTTTCCCCTTTACTGGACGGAGAAGCCTAATGGGATTACCGATCCCTCAGAAGAATCTTTGTCTGCCAACGACAAAGCCCTTTTGAATCTCCTCGCCCCACTTCCTGTTCTTGACTGCTCAACAGTCCTTGAGGGTGCTCGCCTCTCAAGGACACCCAAATATCTAGGTCACTTATAGTTTACTTTTATCATTTCTATTTTCTTTCCTATCCCTTATGTTGCTACTGACCCCCCTTTTTTCTTATTTATTGTTGCAGAAGATATGAATTTCACCAAGGCTGAGCTCTTGAAAGCTCGCGAGAGGAGAATGGCCCGTTTTTCTCCAAAGTTCAACAACGAGGGCGATGGGAAAAAGCGGGGCGGTGCTGAGAACCAAGCTGAGGGCGCCGAAGCCCCCAAAAGGAGGAAATTGGTCAAAGTCTCCTCTGTCGCCGCCTCCTCCAACCCTGGCGCTCAGCCCACTACTGCCGCTGCGTCTAAAGGCAAAAAAGTTGCTAAAGCCTCCGCCGCCACGGCCACCGAGTCCACCACCATCCCAGCTCCCAATTCCGCTACCGCGGGCGTGGCCACCGCAGCCGCCGCCAAGTCCACTACTGTAGGCGCCACAGCCGCCTCCGCCGGTGCCACAACAACCTCTGTTGACCAGTCACCAGCCGCTGACACAACCACCAACATTTCTCAACCCTCAGCTGTTGAGAAACTTGTCGTCGTCAATGCCACAAAAGCTGCCGCGTCCTCCGATGCTCCTGCTGGGGAGAAAGAAAAAGAAAATGAAACCCCCAGGTCTCCCCCTCGCCAAGACGCACCTCCTATCCCGCCCCCAACAGATGATGGGCGCTCCGCGTCTTCCCCGCCTCGCCGCGAAGAGAGACCTTCTCCTGATGCCTGTAAGACCTGGATTTGCAGAACAAGTTAATTTCCGACTCACGCGTAGAATCAGGGTAAGCGTGACAGGAGTTTGATATTTGAGAAAGATTAATGAAGAAGAAAGTTCAGGAATTGCTTGAGGAATGTTGCGTAGTTGCTTTCGAAGTTAGTACGAGTCGTCTGCACACCTGCTTTATGGCGAGCGTGTCCAGAATTGGCTATTTCGCTTTTAGAGCAACGTATTAAGTGAGATTTCGAATTCTTGGAAAATTTAAAGATTCTCTTTATTTTTCCTTCAACTAGCGTTTCATTTCGGAACTCTGGACTGTACGCACGATAGTATTCACTTTTCGGAAGCTCGTCGACGCTAATTTCTTTGCTTCGAAACCCTAGATTCGAGCGATGGATGAAGACTTTTTCTATTTGGGACTTCTAACGAAGATTCCGTCTGCGATGCCAGATTTGTTTCGACGTTTCCAATCTTTCTTCAGAAGGAAGTTTTGTCGTTTGAGCATCACAGCAAAAAGTAGTTTTTCGGGACAGATTAACTTACACCGCTTTTGGGATTTTAGATATCGTTTTTCCCAAATCTTAGGTATTTGTTTTGAGTTCTGGAATTCTGACGCCAGAATCTCTCTTAGAATTTCTCGGTGAATGTGCTGCAAAAATCGGAATCGCGAAATATTCATTTTCCCGCGATTTCACCTGCCTATAAATAGGCGAAAAAGCAAAATATCTTCATTTTCTTTCTATTTGGGCCGCGGTTTGAGGAGAGCAAGGGGGAGAACGTTTTTCGCCGAAACTCGAACAATCTTCGCGCAGTTCGTCCCTACTTCTAGGTATCGAGGTAACTAGCATGAATCCTACCTCTGATTACTGTTTCTGTTGCGTTTCTGTAGTCGTTTCTGTGCTCACAGTTTTGAGCTTTTTCTAAAATGGTTCGATTTCTTCGATTTCTTGGTTGGGTTATGTTCTCTAGGATCCCATGAGCCTAAAACCTCTGTCAGTAATCGCCGATTGCGATTCAGTTGTCCAGGATCTGAAAAACTGTTTCAAAACCTTTTTGCCTCACATTTCGAAACTTTATTGTCGAAAAGTCATAATCTGACTTCGTGCCTTTAGGATTTGTTGTCACGGATGTCGTTAGGATCATTGCTGTCAAATTTGTTTTCAGAACTGATAACTTTGAAGTTTTGAGCCTTTATTTTGGACCAAAATGCCCCTGGATAGTCGTATTTCGACCCGATTGTCCGAAAATTGTTCCGAGAGTTTCTTTGCCTTAGTTTTACCCTAAAACTACCTTGTGAATTGATTTGGTCGAAGAAAAAGAGCCGAAGCCCTTTTTCCTTTGTGGCCGTGACCTTGTAGTGTTGGGGAGGGAGTTTTCGTTTACGAAAACTTGTCTTTTCGTACCCGATTGTCGTATTCTGAAGCATTAATGCTTTGTCTATCGTTTATGTATTGTATTGCGATCGAACTAATCGATTTTGTTTGGTTTCTGCTTTGTTTTTCTCCGAGGTTCAGTTGAGGGAACTTTGGAAGACTCAGAGCAATTGTTTGAGGAGAACTTTGTTTGCGAAGCTGGAACAGCTCGAGGTTAGGGCAACTTACTATATATTAGCTATGAATGCATGATAGGCGTCGATCAATTCGACTTATGCTTTACTTGATGTTGATTATGTTGATGAACTGATGTTGTGATGATGTGCTTTGTTGGACTGAGCGTTTTGACGCGATTTCGGAGTGGAGATTCATTGATCTGGTGATCTTTGATATTTCGGGTTGGATGAGCAACCCTAGGCAAGTTCAAACGAGGGGTTTGAGACTTAGCCATTTGCTGGTATTTGTTGGAATTCTTAGACTTTCCCCGGGAAAACTTCTTTTGGGTGGTTGGTTTTCGGAAAACCTAGAATGATAGAATTTTGAAAACTAGAGACTTTGGGAGACTTAGACTTTGAGAAATAAACTCATAATCTGACTAATTCAATTCGAAACGTTTTTACTAAACGAATAATCATAGGAGAACTAAAGGGGAAAATATTTACGAAAGACGGGGAAAAGTCGACTTTTGTTGTGGGTTTGGAGAGTTATTGTAATTGGGGAAAGCCACTAAGGTGAGCTATGGTGATGATTGAAAGTCACCGAGTACTCTAGTACTCTTGGGGAGTGTTGTGGAGCCGTGTTGTATTGACCGACACCTAGTGCTCTTGTTGTTTGGGCTGTGTTGTATTGACCGACACTAGACCCTTGTGTATTCTTGTTGATGGAGTTGTGTTGTATTGACCGACACTTACTCCGAGTTGTGTTGTATTGACCGACACTAACTCATGGTTTTGTTGAGATTGGGTTGTGAGCTAAACACTTTCGTGGTAAGGACGATTCGTTGTTTGGCTAATCATATTGCATCAATCGGGTGAATAACGGGAATGGTTCACCTGTGCATATCATGGTGAATAACGGGAATGGTTCACCTTGCATAAATGATGAATAACGGGAATGGTTCATCATATGGTGAATAACGGGAATGGTTCACCAAGGATGAATAACGGGAATGGTTCATCCAGGATGAATAACGGGAATGGTTCATCCATAGTGAAGAACGGGAATGCTTCACTTGTGGCGAACGGGAACGCGTCACAAATCCGGATCATATTGTGCATTTCACGCATACATTCATTCTGACTGGAATTGTGTGCTGTTTGATTTATTGAAGCAATGTTAGAGCCATAACATGCTAGGATTGTTTATATATATATATATATGTATATATATATATATATATATATATATATTAAAAGCCCCTCCGTGGTGGCGTCCTACTTCTCTTAATCCTCTTCATCCCCCTCCTTCTGCTTCCGACCCCCTCTTGGTATCAGAGCCTGATGGGGAAGTAGGAACATGCTAAATATGTTAGATATAAGTTATTTCTCTGTTCTGTTCTTATATAATTAAGCACTATGGTCGGGATCTGGACTGGTAGTACTATTCAGACTTCTAGGATTATTACTATTCAGACTTATGATCATCTCTGCAGCGGAGGCGTTGAAGGCAGTAAGTCCCTGTGTGGCAGTAAGTCTATATTGGCCATACTACAGACATGTTACTAAGTTCTGAATATTTTTAATGTCCTTGTTTAGTTTCTTTTGTGGTGGCTTAAGTCTGATCCAGATCTATACTGCTCAACGATTAAGAACAACGCAGAACCTAACTTATATTTCTAATTTATTTATCTGTTTCTATAGAACCAGGTGATGGCGATGATACTTACGGGTGAGGAAGATCTATCTTTCTTAATGCTTCGCTCTTTCTCTTCTAAGCTTTCTTTCAGATCTTCCCAACCCTCTTCTTCTTCTATCGATCATCCTCATCAATCCAATCAATTATCCAAATCTGTCTTCAAAGAAGAAATTCATTTTGAAGATATCAATCAAGATCTTGACAACTGGGAAATTCCAAAAATTTCTCATGCTGAGATCTACAAACCAAACGGATCCTTTTTCAAACGATCAGATTTCATTATCAAAACCGTTGAGCAAACCTACAAGCTCAGATCTGATGATGAAGAAATCCATCTGCTTTCCGAGAAAAGCATCAAAGAACATATCAGCAAGAACTTCAACTATCTTCATATAGGTAGTGTTCAAGTTGGTCTTAAACCCCTAACCAGGAAATCTCTTGACATCGCTGTACTCCTTTGTCTTAGGGATGTTAGACATAGTCAATTCCATGACTCCCTCTTAGGAACAGTTGAAACCAGCCTGAGTAATGGACCAATCTTTTTCAATTGCTTCCCAGATCTAACTGTTAGTCTGGAAGATAAAAACATCCTTGATGTCCTCTTCCTAAATATCAAGCTTCACGGCCTTGATATGAAAGAAGATTCGATTCCAATCTCTTTAATCTACAGGGTTCAATACAAGGTAATGAACTCCATCAAATCTTATTTCTTGCGAACCAATTGTGAGAAATCCGGGGAAACAACTCTTTTCCTTACAGATTATGATAAGGCAAACGTTATTGTTCCCAAAACCATCCAATGGAGTGATATCACCCTTCCAGAAAAATGGTCTTTAGAAAAGGCTACTCCAGCCCAACCTGTTGAAACTCCTGAGTTTCGTGAAATCATCCAACACCAATCCGGCCAAGTAGATCTCATCTTTGATAGGAGAAATTCCTTCTCTATCTCTAGATCTATTAGGACATCCTTAAATGATTTCCAATCCGCCATGTCTAGAAGATCTTTTTCTATGACTAGAAGGAACCAGCCTGAGTCTAGTGCTCGACCTTCCCTCTCTCATGACGGATCTACTATCCATTTGGCTGGATATGTCAATACCACTCCTGTCAAGACTACCTATGACAAGGGTGATGAAGAACATCAATCCAACTTATCTCCAACGTATTCTTCTCTAGAAACCCCTGGAGAAACTTCTGATTTCATTGGAGCAATCACTACTGAATTCGTCATCGACAAAGAAAGTATCAAGGCAGATTTCTACTCTGACCGATGGACTCAGCAAAGAAAATGGTTCTTTGCAAAGTATCAGGGTGAAAAGAGAAAGAAGATCCAAGAAAAATTCTATGGGTTCCTTGAGAAAACCCAGCAAAACATCTTCTTTTTTGAATGGTTTCAAGATTATGCCAACAAGAATTGGAAATCTTACCCCTTCCAAATTGACATGGTTAAATGACAGCATAAGGATGGAAAAGAAACCCTTTCTAACCTGCCGCCTAAAACTCCTTTCCTTCTTAAAGGAGCTCAATCTACACCTGTCCTAGCTTCTCCCTTCAAGACTAGGAAAGAAGAAGGTGATGTCACTGGTAAAGACATCAAAGACCTCATGGAACAATCCAATTATACCAATAAGTATCTTCAAATTCTTGGAGAATCCCAAGTGCAGGATTCCTCTTCCAGGAAAGGAAAAGAAAAGGTCAAGATTGAACCTTCCTCTTCTAATCTTGATATCCCTAAAGGATGTCAACTTGAAAAACCTCTTTTCAAACCTTTTCAAATCAGTAGCCGTTCCAGACACTCGGCTCAAACTCTTCGAGCAAAAAAGGAATCTGACAATGAGCTCCTCCAAAAGGTGGTAGAGCAACTTCAGCTTCTCAAACAAGTTATTCCTGAGACACCGGAACCTCCTGAGACTCCGGAACCTACTCCGGAAGCAGTTTCTAATCCCACTATTACTGCTCCTCCTCCTCCAAAGACTCGTACTTCTACTCGTAATACCTCTACTTCTTTAAATAATATTGAAGATGGTAAGGTTGAGTCTGATTCTGATATTCAATCTATGAAGTCTGACCTTCAATCTATCAAAAGTATTCCGGTCAATACTGTCATTCACAATTCTAAGAATCAGTGGAGAAAAGAAACCAAGCTCTACTATCCTAGAGCTACTGCTCCTGATCTTCTTTTAGAAGAATCTTCAAACTTCAAAAGCTTCAGTGCCAACAATGTCTATGAATGGAATATTGATGGTGAAAACGAGTATGGCATCACCAAAATCCTCCAAAATATGACTATGGTAGCCACTGCCTATGTTACCGCCAACAATTGTCCTGAATATCTTATCGTTGAAGTCTTGGTTGCTGGTTTCTGTGGCCAGCTCAAAGGTTGGTGGGATAATTATCTCACTCAAGACGAGAAGGATCAGATCTTGACCGCTGTCAAGACTGATGAAGAAGGTAATCCTATCATGGAAGATGGCAAATTCATCTCTGATGCTGTCAACTCCTTAATCTTTACCATAGCCCAACATTTTGTTGGAGATCCTTCCCTCATCAAGGACAGATCTGGTGATCTTTTGTCCAATCTTAAGTGTAAATCTTTGGGTGATTTCAGATGGTATAAGGATACCTTCCTGACCAGGGTTTACACCCGTGAAGACAGCCAACAAGCCTTCTGGAAAGAGAAATTCTTGGCCGGTCTTCCTAAATCTTTTGGCGACAAAGTTCGTGAGAAACTTAGAAGCCAAAATCCGGGGGGAGAAATCCCATATCACACCCTTAGTTATGGACAGCTCATAGCTATCATTCAAAGAGTTGCTCTCAAAATCTGTCAGGATGACAAAATCCAACAGCAACTCACTAAGGAGAAGTCTCAGAATCGCAGGGATTTGGGTACTTTCTGCGAACAATTCGGAATTCAAGGTTGTCCCAAGAAACCTAAACCCAGAAAGCATGATCCTCCTCCCAAACAACAATGGAGAAAGAGATCTAGCAGGAATGATCATAGGAAACCCAAGCCTAGATCAAAACCCCAATCTTCGCAAATTCCAAAGAACCCTCCTGAGACTAGACCCTCTCAAGGAAAAGATGTTACCTGCTACAACTGCGGCAAGCCGGGCCATATTAGCAGGTATTGCAAACTCAAAAGGAGAATCTCTGAGCTTCATCTTGAACCTGAGATCAAGGACAAGATCAACAATCTCCTCATTCAAACTTCTGATGAAGAAGAATCTAATCCTTCGGATTCTGAGGTCTCTGAAGACCTAAATCAAATTCAGAATGATGATTCTCAATCATCATCCTCCGTCAATACCTTGTCCATCAACACTTTGACCAATGAACAAGATCTTCTCTTCAGGGCCATTAATTCTATCCCTGATCCTGAGGAAAAGAAAATCTATTTGGAACGCCTCAGATCTACTCTTGAAGATAGGCCTCCCAAAAGTCCTATAACCACCAATAAATTCAATCTTAGAGATACTTTCAAACGTCTTGAGAAATCTTCGGTCAAACCCGTCACTATCCAAGACCTTCAATCTGAAGTCAATTCCCTCAAGACTGAGGTTAAAAGTCTCAAACAAATCCAAAATAGTCAGCAGCTTATCTTGGAAAAACTGACTAGAAATTATGAGGAAGATGATTCTTCTATACCTGATTCCAATCCTGCTCCTAACAACAATTGCGAAGACTTTCTGGAAAATATTAACCAGGTCACCATTCAGAAATTCTTCATCCATGTCAAAATCCTCATAGGAGATTTTATTCTCGAAATCCCTGCCCTCTTTGACACAGGGGCAGATTCCAGTTGTATCTCGGAGGGACTCATTCCCACCAGATATTTTGAGAAAACTACTGAGAAGCTCAGCGCTGCTGAAGGATCTAGACTAAAGATCAAGTATAAAATCCCCTCAGCTATCATCAAAAATGGTAGTCTTGAAATCGAAACTCCATTTCTGTTAGTCAGAAATTTGAGTAAAAAAATCATTATAGGGACCCCTTTCATTAAGAAGCTCTTCCCCTATAATACTGACGAAAACGACATCACTGTTCAGCATCTTGGACAGCCTATCTTGTTCAAATTCTCTGAACCTCCCATAGATAAGACTTTGAACGTCATATCCTACAAGGAGAAGCAGATCAACTTCCTCAAGGAAGAAATCTCTTACAGAACCATTGAGGATCAATTGCAACAACCTTCTGTTAAATCAAGGATTGAGAATATTTTGGAAAATATTCAATCCAGCATCTGTTCTGATCTACCCAACGCTTTTTGGGAAAGGAGGAGCCATATGGTGGAACTTCCTTATGAAAAAGATTTTTCAGACAAACAGATTCCAACCAAGGCTAGGCCTATTCAAATGAATGAAGAACTTCTTCATTTCTGCCAAAAGGAAATCAATGATCTCCTTGAAAAGAAACTTATTCGTAGGAGTAAGAGCCCTTGGTCCTGTGCAGCCTTCTATGTCAACAAACAAGCTGAGATAGAACGGGGAACCCCTAGGCTGGTTATTAACTACAAACCTCTCAATCAAGCCCTTTGTTGGATTAGATATCCTATCCCCAACAAGAAAGATCTCTTAGCCAGACTGCATGATACTAAGGCCTTTTCAAAATTCGACATGAAATCTGGATTCTGGCAAATCCAATTGCAAGAGAAGGATAGGTATAAAACTGCTTTTACTGTTCCTTTTGGGCAGTATGAGTGGAACGTTATGCCTTTTGGGCTAAAGAACGCCCCATCTGAATTCCAAAGGATTATGAACGAAATCTTCAATCCTTATTCCAAATTCACTATTGTCTACATTGACGATGTTCTAATCTTTTCCCAAACTTTAGATCAACATTTCAAACATCTCAATACGTTCATCTCTGTAATCAAAAGGAATGGCTTGGCTGTATCCAAGACAAAGGTCAGTTTGTTCCAAACCAAAATCAGATTCCTTGGTCACAACATCCACCAAGGAACCATCATTCCTATCAATAGAGCCATCGAGTTCACGGATAAATTCCCTGATCAAATCATTGACAAAACCCAACTACAAAGATTCCTGGGTTGTCTCAATTATGTTGCGGACTTCTGTCCTCAACTCAGTACCATAATCAAACCTCTTCATGATAGACTCAAGAAGGATCCTCCACCTTGGTCCGATATTCATACCAATGTGGTCAAACAAATCAAACTTCGTGTCAAGAATCTCCCTTGTCTTTATCTCCCTAATCCTCAAGCTTTCAAAATTATTGAAACTGATGCCTCTGATATTGGCTTTGGTGGTATTTTGAAACAAAAGGTTTTTGACAAGGAACAAATTATTGCTTTTACTTCAAAACATTGGAATCCTGCTCAGCAGAATTATTCTACTGTCAAAAAAGAAGTTTTAGCAATCGTTTTATCTATTTCAAAATTTCAATCTGATTTGATTAATCAAAAATTCTTAGTCCGTGTGGACTGCAAATCTGCGAAAGAAATCTTACAAAAAGATGTCAAAAACTTAGCTTCAAAACATATCTTTGCCAGATGGCAAGCTATTTTAAGCGTTTTTGACTTCGATATTGAATATATAAAAGGATCTAACAATTCTCTCCCTGATTTTCTTACTCGTGAATATTTGCAGGGAAGAACCTAACATGGCCTCTAGAGGCCCCTTCTCCTCCTCCTCACGAGGAAGAGGCAAAAACAGAGAAAGGAATAAAGGTATTGTAATCTCTGACCCTTTAATCTTATCTGAGCCCACTGCTCACCAATCTGGACCCACTGTCCAAAAAATTGAGCCCACTGCTCAGACCCAATCTTCCCAACCAAAACAACCAAAACAAACTAAAGCAGATTATGCTTTATCCATCCCAACACTCCTTGCCTTCAAACAAGCAGGCTTAGATGAAATACCTCAAGGCCTCACCAAACTTCCAAATAAATCTTGGGTATAAGTTATTTCAAACATTTAAAGGAGTAGAGGTATTACGAGTAGAAGTACGAGTCTTTGGAGGAGGAGGAGGAGCAGTAATAGTGGGATTAGAAACTGCTTCCGGAGTAGGTTCCGGAGTCTCAGGAGGTTCCGGTGTCTCAGGAATAACTTGTTTGAGAAGCTGAAGTTGCTCGACCCCCTCTTGGTATCAGAGCCTGATGGGGAAGTAGGAACATGCTAAATATGTTAGATATAAGTTATTTCTCTGTTCTGTTCTTATATAATTAAGCACTATGGTCGGGATCTGGACTGGTAGTACACTTTGAACTAAACTAAAATGAAAGCTCTTTTGAAAACCTTCTAGGATTATTACTATTCAGACTTATGATCATCTCTGCAGCGGAGGCGTTGAAGGCAGTAAGTCCCTGTGTGGCAGTAAGTCTATATTGGCCATACTACAGACATGTTACTAAGTTCTGAATATTTTTAATGTCCTTGTTTAGTTTCTTTTGTGGTGGCTTAAGTCTGATCCAGATATATACTGCTCAACTATTAAGAACAACGCAGAACCTAACTTATATTTCTAATTTATTTATCTGTTTCTATAGAACCAGGTGATGGCGATGATACTTACGGGTGAGGAAGATCTATCTTTCTTAATGCTTCGCTCTTTCTCTTCTAAGCTTTCTTTCAGATCTTCCCAACCCTCTTCTTCTTCTATCGATCATCCTCATCAATCCAATCAATTATCCAAATCTGTCTTCAAAGAAGAAATTCATTTTGAAGATATCAATCAAGATCTTGACAACTGGGAAATTCCAAAAATTTCTCATGCTAAGATCTACAAACCAAACGGATCCTTTTTCAAACGATCAGATTTCATTATCAAAACCGTTGAGCAAACCTACAAGCTCAGATCTGATGATGAAGAAATCCATCTTGTTGGAACATGTTGCCTTGCATTTTGTCAAAACAACTGATTGTCGAAGCAGATGCCGTGGCATCTGACCTCGTGAAGCTAGGACATCAGTCCTCAGCTTGTGTTTCTGTTATGGGCCTTCTGAAGATTTGCTGAAGATATGTTTTTGAGTTACTTGAGGAGCAAGTAACTATTCCAAAAGGGTTTTAGTTGTTGGGTTGTTATTTGTTGAAACAATCTTTGTTAAAAGATTGATTTCTATCTTTACTTGTGCAATAAGAAACCGAATCTATCAAGATTGCGTTTTCAAATTGCTGTTATTGGAATCTGTTTCTTCAGCCCGTGCTAACCCTAAAGCCCATGCTACCGCTGCTGAAGTCTATAAAAGGATGAAGACCTAAAACGTGAAGATGACCGAAGCTGAAAGAGAGATTAAGAGTTTTAGGATTTGTTATTGTGCTTCGTCCTGTGTTAGTTGTGAATCTGTCTTTGCTCACTGATTCTATAAAGCAAAGAGAGGTTCTGTGTTGTTTGATTGCGTTCAAACTTTACTTGTTCATTGTGTTCACCAATCACTGTGGCAGTGATTGAGAGAAAGTGAGAGGGGCTCTCATACTTAGGTTGGGATTCTAAGTAGAAATACACTGGGTAGATTAGGAAGTGAACTATGAACTGAGTCGTTCATGAGTGTCTGTAATTCCTGAATCTTGAGATAGTGGATTTCCTTTCTTTGGGTGCAAACCCTCCAGACGTAGGTGAAAGTTTTCACTGAACTGGGTGAACAACTTCTGAGTGTTATTGTTTTGTTGTTAAGTTCTGTTTTATTGTTAAGCGATTGTCGAACCTCTTGTCTTAGCATCGTGCAGGACAATCGTATCAGAGGGAACCTGAATTACAATTGGTATCAGAGCAGGCACCCTGTTCTGGTTGGGTGAGCTCCAGGGAGTTTTATTCAAGTTCTCATGGATAACAAGGAGGGAGGATCAGTCAACAGGCCACCCATTCTGGATGGTACTAACTATGACTACTGGAAGGTTCGCATGACAGCCTTTCTCAAATCGATTGACAACAAGACTTGGAAAGCTATTGTCAAGGGTTGGAAGCACCCCACTAAGGCTGAGGTTGAAGGCACCTCTACTACTGTTGTGGAAAAACCTGAAGAAGAATGGACCAGTGTTGAAGATGAAGCTGCACTTGGAAATTCAAAGGCTCTAAATGCTATTTTTAATGGAGTTGACAAGAATATGTTTAGGCTGATCAATACATGTACTGTGGCAAAGGATGCTTGGGAAATTCTGAAAACTGCACATGAAGGAACTACTCGAGTAAGGATGTCAAGACTTCAGATGCTTACTACTCAATTTGAAAATCTGATGATGACTGAAGAAGAGACTATTTCAGAATTCCACATGCGTGTCCGTGACTTGTCTAATGCTTCATTTGCTTTGGGAGAACCTATGTCAGATGAGAAGCTTGTAAGGAAAATTCTGAGATCTCTTCCTCAGAAGTTTGCTATGAAAGTCACTGCAATTGAGGAGGCTCAAGACATTGAGAACATGAAGGTTGATGAACTTATTGGCTCCTTGCAGACATTTGAGTTGAAACTGAGTGGAAAATCTGAGAAGAAGAATAAGAGTATTGCTTTTGTGTCTAACACTGATGAAGGTGATGATGAAGACTGTGAGGGTGAAAATTTTTCTGAGGCTCTGGCCATGCTAGCAAAAAAATTCAACAGGGCTTTGAGGAAGATTGACAAAAGAACCAGACCTAATGCCCAGGACATGAAGTTCGATAACAAACCCAAGTTTTCAAACTCTCAGAGGAAGACCAAGGAAGAAGAAAGACCTGTTCAGAACAAAGGAGTTCAATGTCATGAATGTGAAGGATATGGTACATCAGGTCTGAATGTGCCACTTATCTGAAGAAGCAAAAGAAAGGTATGATGGTAACTTGGTCAGATGAAGACACTGAAGATGAGGAGGAGATATCTGCAAACAAAGTCAATGCTTTCTCTGGAACTATCTGTGAGTCTGAGACAAGTGATGAAGACATCTCTGATGAGGAATTGGCTGAAACTTACAAGCTGCTACACAACAAGTGGGAAGAAGCATGTAAACTTGTGAGAGAAAAGCAAAGTGAGATAGAGCAACTTGTGTCTCAGAATGAAAGGTTGAAAGAGCTCAGCACAAAACTGAAGGAGGATCTGGAGGAATGGCAAAGTAAGTTTAATAATGCTGATGTTATGGAAAAAGCTAACCTAATATTGATTAATGCAGGACTTCAAGAGGAAGTAACAATTCTGACAAGAAAACTTGAAGCCACTCATAAATCTGTTAGAATGCTAAACAGTGGTTCTGACATGCTTGATGAGATTCTGAAAGAAACTAGCAAGCAAGGAGGGAGTCTGAAGGGAATTGGTTTTGACTACAGAACAACGAACAAAGAAGGTCAAAAAGGATCAAAGAAGTTTGTGTCTGCTGCAAAACAAACTGAATTCAAGAAGCCCAGAAATTATCAGTTGTCAGATCCATTGCCTCGACATGTACCTCAACATGGGAAATCCCAGCTCAAGCTTGAGAAAATTGTACTTTGGAAGTGTCACTACTGTGGTAAGAATGGTCACATAAAGCCTTACTGTTACAGGTTATATGGCTATCCTCAGATGCACGATAAAAGGCCTGTTAAGATGAAGAAGGAATGGAAGCCCAAGGGTAAAGTCAGATGTCAGGTAGCCTACACGTCCTTCAGAGCATCATCAGAAGAAGATTGGTATTTTGATAGTGGCTGCTTAAAGCACATGACAGGAAACAAGAGCTTCTTGCAAGATATCAGAAGTCACTCCACTAACTATGTTACTTTTGGAGATGGAGCTAAAGGAAAGATCAAGGGGGTAGGAAAGCTTGTTAGCACAGAATCTCCTAACTTGAACAATGTGTTGCTTGTAAATGGCTTAACTGCCAACCTAATCAGCATAAGTCAACTGTGCGATCAAGGGTATGATGTGAAGTTCAATAAGATAGAATGTGTTGTGACCACTGATGATGAAAAAGTTGTGATGAGAGGAGTCAGATCAAAAGACAACTGTTACATGTGGACATCAGAAGAAAAAGCTCATGTTTCCAGATGTATGTTAACTAAAGAAGGTGAGGTGAATGTATGGCATCAAAGACTAGGACATCTCAACTACAGGAGCATGCAAAAAGTTATAGCTGATGAAGCAATAAGGGGATTGCCCAATCTGAGCTTGGGAGAAGGGAAGCTATGTGGAGAATGTCAGATTGGTAAGCAAACCAAGGTGTCTCACAAGATGATCCAGCATCAGACCACAACGAAGGTTCTGGAATTGCTTCACATGGATCTCATGGGTCCCATGCAAGTTGAAAGCTTGGGAGGAAAGAGGTATGTGTTTGTCTGTGTGGATGACTTTTCAAGGTATACATGGATTGAATTTATGAGAGAAAAATCAGAGACTTTTGAAATATGCAAGAATTTATGTTTGAGACTTCAGAATGAGAAGGACTGTGTGATTGTAAGAATCAGAAGTGATCATGGAAGAGAGTTTGAGAATTCAAAATTCTTGGAGTTCTGTGGAACTGAAGGTATTAGCCATGAATTTTCTGCCCCCATCACTCCACAGCAGAATGGAATTGTTGAACGGAAAAATAGAACTCTCCAGGAATCAGCCAGAGTAATGTTACATGCTAAGAAGATTCCACACCAGTTCTGGGCTGAAGCTATGAGTACTGCTTGTTACATACATAATAGAGTCACCATCAGGGCAGGGACATCCTCTACACAATATGAGCTATGGAAAGGTAGAAAGCCATCTGTAAAATACTTTCACATCTTTGGAAGTAAATGTTATATTCTTGCAGATCGTGATCCTAAGAGGAAGCTTGATCCTAGAAGTGATGAAGGAATTTTCATGGGGTATTCTATGAACAGCAAAGCTTATAGAGTTTTTAACTCTCGCACAAGGACCATGATGGAATCTGTGAATGTGACTGTGGATGATGAACCAAGCAAGAAGGAAGAAGCAGTTCTGAATGAAGATGATGATGGTGCTGATGTTCCAGCTAATGCTCCAGCAACCGCCCTCGACAATGAGTCAGAAACAAGTGCTGATGAAAAGGAAGACAAAGATATCACAACAAACAAAGCTCCATCAATCAGGGTTCAGAAGAATCATCCTCAAGAAAACATTATTGGTAATCTTCAAGAAGGGGTGACTACCAGATCCAGAAGTATAATTGCTCACAGTTGTTTCATCTCTAAGATAGAACCCAAGAATGTTAATGAAGCTCTCACTGATGAATACTGGATAAATGCTATGCAAGAAGAGCTAGAGCAGTTCAGAAGAAATGAAGTGTGGGAGTTAGTGCCTAGACCTGAAGAAGTAAACATCATTGACACTAAGTGGATCTTCAAGAACAAATCAGATGAAGCTGGAACAGTCACAAGGAATAAAGCAAGGCTTGTTGCTCAAGGATATACTCAAATAGAAGGAGTTGATTTTGATGAGACCTTTGCTCCAGTAGCTAGACTGGAATCTATAAGACTCTTGTTAGGTGTTGCTTGTCTTTTGAAGTTCAGACTTTATCAGATGGATGTGAAGAGTGCTTTTCTGAATGGTTATTTGAATGAAGAAGTCTATGTTGAACAACCTAAAGGATTTACAGATCCGCATCATCCAGATCATGTGTACAAGTTGAGGAAGGCCTTGTATGGTTTGAAGCAAGCACCTAGGGCTTGGTATGAAAGTTAACTGAATTTCTGTAAGCAATGGGTACGCAAGGGGGAATTGATAAAACTCTGTTTGTGAAGAATGACAAGGTAAGCTCATGATAGCACAGATTTATGTGGATGACATTGTCTTTGGAGGAATGTCAAACTCAATGGTGGACATTTCGTCACAAATGAAATCTGAATTGAGATGAGCCTAGTTGGTGAATGAACTATTTTCTAGGACTACAAGTCAAGCAAATGGAGGATTCTATGTTCATATCTCAGAGTAAGTATGCTAAAGGCCTAGTCAAGAAATTTGGTCTTGAAAAGGCTGGTCACAAGAGAACCCTGCTGCTACACACATCAAGATGTCCAAAGATGAGCAAGGAGAAGATGTTGATCAAAGTCTCTATAGAAGCATGATTGGAAGCTTGTTGTATCTCACTGCAGCAGACCAGATATCACCTTTGCAGTGGTGTATGTGCAAGATTCAAGCAGCTCCTAAGGCTAGTCATCTGCTACAAGTCAAGAGAATTATCAAGTACATCAATGGCACGAGTGAATATGGTATTCTCTATACTCATGATACAAATTCTTCGTTAGTTGGTTTCTGTGATGCCGATTGGGCAGGCAGTGCAGATGATAGAAAAAGCACATCTTGTGGATGTTTCTTTCTAGGGAATAATCTGATTTCATGGTTTAGCAAGAAGCAGAATTGTGTCTCATTGTCTACAGCTGAAGCAGAATATATTGCAGCCGGAAGTAGTTGTACTCAACTCATGTGGATGAAGCAAATGTTGAAAGAGTATGATGTTGAGCAGGATGTCATGACATTGTACTGCGACAATCTCAGTGCAATCAATATTTCCAAGAATCCCATACAGCATAGCAGGACCAAGCATATTGACATTAGACATCATTTCATTAGAGACTTGGTGGAGGATAAAATTGTCAACTTGGAACATGTTACAACTGACAAGCAATTGGCTGATATTTTCACAAAACCCCTTGATGCACTTACATTTGAAAAATTAAGAGGAAATCTAGGGATTTGCCTTTTTGATGCATAGCAATTAGCGTGTTCATATGTGTCAACGGCTAGTTTATTTTTGTTCATCATTAACTGCCGTTGTGACATCAGCAGAGAGAAGGTTACTTCATGGTTCGCTTATCCTATAACTACCTTCAACGGTCAAATTGTGTTCTCTCAACCGCTTGTGCGTCTATCTTTTTCAAGACTTATCATCGTTCATCTGAAAGTTGTGCTCATTGTTCTGTACTCTGTTTGTATTTACTCTCGATTCATCATGTCTCAAAGCTCAGGAAGGAAGGAATCTGTCAAGGCTAAGATTGAGAGAACTGCAAAAGGAGTCAAATGTATGGGTTTGAAGAGTGATACTTCTCAACCATCTTCTGTGTCCAAGAAAGTCTTCAAGAAGATGCGATCAAAAAACCCAACGTGTAAGGTCTACGAATCACAGGTCAAGAACAGCAAAGCCCCAATTGTTCCTAACGAAGAGGAGATCAATGATGAAGATTCTACTGTGCCTGATGTTGTACCTAATGTTGAGACATCCAGGTCTAAGGAAAGTTCTGCTCAAGAAAATTCTGGAAAGGATTCCACTTCTCATGAAGATTCAGGCAATGCTACCCAGCCAGACATCTCTGTGTCATCCTCTTCAAAGGATGCTGATCCAAAGAATGGTAACTCTGAGGGTACCAATTCTGAAGAGCCAAACCAGGCTCCAGCCTCTGTTCAGAACATCTCTGATGATGCTTCTGATGATGTTCCTCTGACTGAGTCCTTTGCTGATAGTGTTGCTGCGAGGATGAAGAAGAAAAGAAGGGTTTCTTCTTCTGAAGTCACTCCTACTCCATCAAAGAAATCCAAGTCTTCACCTATAACCTACAAGTCCCGACAGGCTAGTGTGAAGAGTAAGGGAAAGCAAAAGGAAGACAAGACTCCCACTGAGAAGAAGAAGAGGAAGACTCCAGTTGACGTTGAAGACTCTGAATCAGATGTTGAAGTCGGTGTTCAGAACATTCGATCTTCTGAGAAAAAGAAGTTTTCTGGTAAGCGTATTCCTCAGAATGTTCCTGCCGTTCCTATTGATAGAGTGTCTTTTCACTTAGAAGAGAATGTTCAGAAGTGGAAGTTTGTTTGCAAGAGGAGAATGGCCAAGGAAAGGGAAGTTGGCTTTGATGTTCTTGAATGTAGAGATGTTATTGCACTTATTGAGAAAGCAGGTCTGATGAAGACTATTCAGAATGTTGGTAGGTGCTATGAGAGGCTTGTGAGAGAGTTCTTGGTAAATCTCTCTGTTGATGTGGGACGTCCTGATAGTGCAGAATTCAGGAAAGTCTATGTGAGAGCTGAATGTGTTGTGTTCTCACCTGCTGTGATCAATCAAGCACTTGGCAGAAGTGCTATTGCCTTTGTTGATGAAGAAGTGTCCATGGATGTTGTGGCCAAGGAACTTAGCGCTGGTTATGTGAAGAAGTGGCCTAGCAAGAAGCTGCTCTCTACTGGAAATCTGAGTGTGAAGTATGCTATTCTTAACAGGATTGGTGCTGTGAATTGGGTTCCTACTCAGCATACTTCTGGAGTTTCTGCAACGCTTGCCAAATTAATCTATCGGATAGGCAAGTCTATTGATTTTGATTTTGGAACTTTTGTGTTTGAGCAGACATTGAAGCATGCTGATACTTGTGCTGTGAAGCTGCCTGTTTCGTTTCCATCACTTCTTACTGAGATCATTCTGAAGCAACATCCTCAGATTCTCAGAGCTGATGATGTGGCTATGTCTTGTGGTGTTCCAATCACTTTGGATCAACGTTTGTTTATGGACCCACATGTTCTCGACATTGCCTTACCAACTAGCAAAACATCTGCGCCTACTGTGACTGCATCTGACACTAAGGCCATAATTGCTGAATTACTGGAAGTCTCCAAGGCTTTACAAGAAACAATCCGAGTGAGTACTGCCAGGAAGCTCAAAGTTGATGCGTTGCTACTCAAGTTACAAGAAGAAGAACGTCAAGATGTTGAACAAAGCGACGAGGAGGAAGGATCTGAAGCAAGTACAGAGAGAAGTGCCGAAGGTTCCAAGGAAAAGTCCGGTTCTGAAGCATAGTTTGCTTTGATTTTGATCTTGTCTTTTGTTTTGGATGCACCCTTTGCAAATTTGTGCTAAAAAGGGGGAGTAGTTTTAAGTTTCAGATCAGAAGAAATTTGTTTTTGAGCAGTTTTGTGGTTCAGAAGTTGTTTATGTTCAAAAGTTTGAGGTTCAGAAGTTGGTTCTGTTCAGATGTTTCAGTTCAGAAGATGTTTTAGTTCAGAAGATGTTTTAGATCAGAAGTTTGTTTTTGTTCAGAAGTTTGTTCTGTTCAGATGTTCGCAGATCAGAAGATGTTTTAGTTCAGAAGATGTTTTAGTTCAGAAGATGTTTTAGATCAGAAGTTTGTTTTTGTTCAGAAGTTTGTTTTGTTCAGATGTTCGCAGATCAGAAGTTGTTTTTGTTCAGATGTTCGCAGATCAGAAGTTTGTTTTGGTTCAGATGTTCATGTTCTCAGAAGTTGTGAGAAGTTGCTTCTGTTTCTACTGTGCTATGTGTGTTCTGATAGTGTTAGCTCTGGTCTGAAGACAAGTTCAAGACGATGGCTATGTTTGTTTCTGAAATGTTGCCTCTGATGAGCAGTACTTCTGATGGTAGTATTTCTGATACGATGATGTTCAAACTGATCCATTTTGATGTTATCATGTGCTAAGGCTGATTGTACCTCTGGTTGTGTGTTTGTGCTGCTAAAGTGTTTTGTTCCGACTATGCCTTCTGAAGTATGATAGTGGGTTGTGTAGATGCGTTTGTTTGAGGGGGAGTTCTGACTAAGGGGGAGAGTTTTTTCTCTAGGTTTTATCCTCTCTGATTGTGAGTTGTTTTAGACAAAATTTGACAAAGGGGGAGATTGTTGGAACATGTTGCCTTGCATTTTGTCAAAACAACTGATTGTCGAAGCAGATGCCGTGGCATCTGACCTCGTGAAGCTAGGACATCAGTCCTCAGCTTGTGTTTCTGTTATGGGCCTTCTGAAGATTTGCTGAAGATATGTTTTTGAGTTACTTGAGGAGCAAGTAACTATTCCAAAAGGGTTTTAGTTGTTGGGTTGTTATTTGTTGAAACAATCTTTGTTAAAAGATTGATTTCTATCTTTACTTGTGCAATAAGAAACCGAATCTATCAAGATTGCGTTTTCAAATTGCTGTTATTGGAATCTGTTTCTTCAGCCCGTGCTAACCCTAAAGCCCATGCTACCGCTGCTGAAGTCTATAAAAGGATGAAGACCTAAAACGTGAAGATCACCGAAGCTGAAAGAGAGATTAAGAGTTTTAGGATTTGTTATTGCGCTTCGTCCTGTGTTAGTTGTGAATCTGTCTTTGCTCACTGATTCTATAAAGCAAAGAGAGGTTCTGTGTTGTTTGATTGCGTTCAAACTTTACTTGTTCATTGTGTTCACCAATCACTGTTGCAGTGATTGATAGAAAGTGAGAGGGGCTCTCATACTTAGGTTGAGATTCTAAGTAGAAATACACTGGGTAGATTAGGAAGTGAACTATGAACTGAGTCGTTCATGAGTGTCTGTAATTCCTGAATCTTGAGATAGTGGATTTCCTTTCTTTGGGTGCAAACCCTCCAGACGTAGGTGAAAGTTTTCACTGAACTGGGTGAACAACTTCTGAGTGTTATTGTTTTGTTGTTAAGTTCTGTTTTATTGTTAAGCGATTGTCGAACCTCTTGTCTTAGCATCGTGCAGGACAATCGTATCAGAGGGAACCTGAATTACAGTTTCTCTTGAACATATATGAGACTATTGCTTGGTTTGTGTGTTTTGGTGGGTCAAGGGGAAGTGGAATGATTGTTCATATGATTTGGAACAGTTTGCTAGCTAGAGGCTTTGAGCGTATTAAATGGTCACGAAAACAAAAGATGCCACAAAGAGTGTTTTGGGAGCCACAACTAGAAACTGTTTTGAAGTTTAATGTAGATGAGGCGTTGAAAGGGAACCCAGTGGTGAGTGGTATTGGCGGGATTTTGAGGGATCAAGGAGGAGATTTGTTAGGTTACTTTGCAAAAGGAACTGAAATGTTGTGGGCTTTTGACGAAGGTTCAAGCAGTGTTACATGCTTTGTTATTTTTCCAACAATTTAAATTTTCAAATGTGGTAGTTGAGAGTGATTCTTCCTCAGTGGTTGGGTGAGTACGTCTATGGTAGATAGGAGGTCATGGAAATTGGAACATGTATTTAATCATATAGATCATCTGATGTCTATAATTCAGTGTGTTGGTGTGGTGCATGTATTGAGTCAGGAAAACACTATGACAAACTTTTTGGCAAATCAAGGGTGTGGTAGGGAACAACAGATATGAGTTCGTTGTGATCCAATGTAATTATATAAATGAGAAAGTTTTTCTCATTTTTATTGCGTTTCAATAAGGTTTCTTTTTTAAAAAAGGTCAATTATCAAATTTGAGTAATATTAATTATTTAGATTTAGACAACTCTAATTCTACTCAATGAAATGCCTCACCTCCATTATTATTTAAATATTATATTTTATAATTAAACATATTTATATATTTCTTAAAACTATAATAATCATATATAATTTTTAAAATATTATAAATAAACCCGTGCAACGCACGGGTATAATTTCTAGTTCTAATGTATAACAAAACGTATCGCGAACGCCTGCTAAAAGTTGCATGCAGGCCCAATAGTTTGAGAGGAGAGCCAGCCTATTAATTTAACTTTTTGACCCAAAAAAAAAAGCCTATTAATTTAACTTAAAATTGCATGCTTTTCTCGCAAGCCCAATAGTCTGAGAGAAGAACAATGCATACTTCATATTGGATTTTTTTTTTGCTCAAGAAAAAAATGGGATTTTTTTTGGCTCAAAAAAATAAATGGAATGTTTTATATAAAAAAAAGTGAATATAAAGGAATCATACATATTGACCACAAAAAAAAAGGAATCATACATGATCGAAATTAGAACAAATGCATGAAAAATAAAGTGGTAAAAAAACATTAGAAAAGTTTAATTATAGTACATAATTTAATTCTTCTAATAATAAAAATTGAATGAAAAAATGACTGGTGAAACACTCTACAGTAACAAACACCTCAAACACATATTTATGCGGTGGCAGATTTAAAACCGCCACAAAATGCATTTTATTTTATTTATTTTTTACCTGTTTTCCACTTTGTGGCAGACCGCCACAAAAGTGGGTATCCAAACACCCACCGTAGTTTACGTATCACCACTGAAACAGTACATAATATATGGGTTATGTGCATTGTACATTGTTTATCCAAGAAAATTGGTCTAATGTAAGCAACTCAAAATTAAACGTATCTGTCCTTATACACTGACTAGTCATTGATGTATATATTACTGTTCCGGTCTGGAACTATCAAGCAAGGACGAAACAGTTTGAGAGCGATAGAAAACTGACAAAATGAGAAAATGTGTGAAAAGTTAGATCCCACACCGCTTGGGTGGTGCCTGATATTTATAGCTTGGTTCTTACCCGCGTGGGATCATGGGTCACCCGGCCCATTATATGTACAAGTATTGCAAAGCCCTCAATATTACAAAGTTGGTAGGCCCATATCAGTAATGCATATTTCCTAAGTTTTCGACGCTTATAGAATTAATGTGCTCTATAAGTCCATATCAGTACACAAGCCCACAAGACACCAAGTCTTAGAAGCTTTAAGACGAAGTATGTCTTCTTTTCGAGTCCACAAGTAATCAACTCACCCAACACTACACAAAGACTAACAAGTAATTGACACGCTCAAAAATGTGCAAAGAAAATAAGGGGCGCACAGGCTCCATAATCAAATAAAAATTCAAAGACATAAAAGCTAAGTAGTCATTCCTTTGTCATTTCAACTTCTGTTGTTGCTTCTTAATTTTTGTATAGCGCGTGCAAGTTGACTTCGGTTGTCCCTTCACAGCCTCAAAATTCACGTGTGTGTAGTAGGTTGTACCATTTGTAAAAACGATATTGTTAGCCCAACAATCTCATCATTTATCTATCAACTATTCTCTGAATTCATAAGGTTTTAACACTTGAACTTAATCAAGATTCCACCAAGAAAGTTAATGTCAATTAATTTCTTGGCATTATGCTCGTTTTTGATCGATGATCTAACACAGCTTTTGCTCGCTTGGAGGCTTTGTGCTTGAATTGGGTAAGCTTAAACCAATCAAGGTTGTACTCAGTGTTTTAAAACTCGGCTCGGTCATCGACTCGGTCGGGGCACTGAGTCACTGGTTCGATTGTTTGACTCGGTGTATATTAAAAAATTAAAAAAAAATGTCCAATGCAATATAAAGTTAATATAAAAAAAATATATACGTTTTTAATCAACAACATCATGGTGGTTCAGTGGTAGTTTTCCTTCATATTACCTCCATGGCCTGTGTTCAAACTCTGTTGGCACCATTTTTTAACAAAATATCACTTTTTTTCCCAATTAGGCAATTATATACAAAATGTTTGGAACTGGAAAAGAAAAAAACAATTTGAAAGGCCCAATATGTTAAATAATCCAACTAGACTGAAAAAAAACAATTTGAAAGGGTTAAATAATTACTGGAAAATGGGCTTCCATATAGCCCATCGTTAACAAATTTAAAAAAAAAACAAGAAATGGGTGACTTGCCGGTTCAATCAAAAACCGGCCGAGTCACCGGTTTGATCATTAAATCGGTTGGTTCAAAACGGTTCCAGACGAGAGACTTGCACAACCGGTCTGAAGTGAGGCTCGGACCGGTTAGGTCATCGAGTCCCGGTCCAACCGGTCGGACCGGCCGGTCCGAGCCGAGTCTTAAAACACTGGTTGTACTTATAAATTCGTGGTCAGATGCTCTAGTTTTAAGAGTCTTACTCTTATCTCAATTGTCTCACATCACCCAATTGATAGACCTAATTTGGAGAAATGAAGAACATGTTTGTTCAAGCAATGTTTTAAGAATTATGCCTCATTAAAAACTCTCCCGCCCGGGTAGAGAAAAGAGTGCATAATGTTGTATTCTTTGACTGTTTTTAGTCAATTCATCACCTGTCAACTCATCACCTTGTTAGCCTAAGATAAAATATAATATAACACATTGACGATATCAAAACTAGTTGTTCTCATTCATAATACGGTTTGAAGAACAAAATAATCACCTTCTGTATTTAAAACTGCAACTTACCACTAATTCATCTTCACATATAAATAACACACAATGGGTGGACTAAACTTCTCCGCCCAATGTTTTAATTTCCACGCCCAAGTAAGAAAAACTAATCTCCGTCTCCTTTTATTTGTCTTTAAAAATTGCAATAACAAAATAAAATCTTGTAAAACTCAATACTTTCCAGAAGAATAAAACGCCTAATACTTGCACTCACTTGTACTCTTTCAAAGATGAATTTCGACACAAGAGCAACTCAAGCATATGTATACAAACATCATGTGTGTCACAAACTCATCATGTAAATGTAACTCGAGAAAAAGAGCATGTTTTAAGCACAGATGTTTCAACTTTTTTTTGGACAAAAAAACGTTTTCTAAATATACTCCATTCTTTTCAAGATGAGCATATGGGCTTTCTTAAAGTTTGTCAACTGGCCTTGGAAAATAACAAATGCTTCAACATTATCAATCCGGGTTCAAAAAAAAAACTAAGCCTAAATACGAAATGCCAGAATCACTTGTACTTAAAATCATTGATGAAAGAGATCCAGTTTCGAATAAATCATCACATCGCATAGTAGTAGAATCATATTTAAACAGTGTTAAATCAATTTAACAACTAATAACACAAGCAGCCCCAAAAGGCCAAGATTATGAATAAACAGATAACATGAGTGAGTTTAAAGGGTACCACTTTCGAAAGTCACCGGCACAGATATCATATCTTTTCGCCCCTTTTAGACTTGGGCAGGGCGGTCCAATTTGCATCGCCCTACTCGCAATGAAACAACATCTCATTGTGGCATTTGATCAAACACTTTTTGTGCAATGTTGAAATCTGCAATTTTCACAAAACAAATAACAATAGAGGGTGAAAATTTGCTAGCCAGAAGAGAGCATCGACTGAATGGAAATGTGCAAAGAAACTTTTAAAAGGAAAAAGAGTCAGAGATAGGGATCAAAAGAAATCGAATGGCTTGAAAAGTATTCGTTCAGGGTCGATTTCGGCATGGCGAGCATGGAAAATTTCGATTCAGAGGTGGCGGGCATGAGCGGTTGCAACTCCAAAGTGACAGTTGAGACAAAATAACCGTTTAAATTTAGAGTTGGCGGTTGATATTGAGTGGGCGGTTTCAACTCAAAAATGATGGCTTTGGCGGTTAATATTGTATATCCCGTCATCAAGCATCAAATTTCGCCCGCGTCTGGGCTTCCGTCCCGCCGTTGAAGATCGCGCCGCCGCGAATTTCAGTTCTCCTCTTCGTCTCCTTCCCTTTCACTCGATCTGTTTCTTGATGTTGAATTTTTGGTTTGATGTCACCAATTTCGTTCGCCCTCCTCTTTGATGTCAAAGCATTATTTCCTTTTGAAACTGACATTTTGACAGAGATTTATTGCATCGTTTCCCCTTCAATTTCGTTCGCCGTCCTCTCTCAGAAGTAGAAATCACATAGCCTCTTGTTCGTGGTAGTCGGGATTTATTTTACAGAAGCCCCACGGTGGGCTCCATTGTTCCGGTCTGGAACTATCAAGCAAGGGCTAAACAGTTTGAGAGCGATAGAAAACTGACAAAATGAGAAAATGTGTGAAAAGTTAGATCCCCCACCGCTTGGGTGGTGTCTGATATTTATAGCTTGGTTTTGCCCCGCTTGGGATCATGGATTGTCCGGCCCATTATATGTACAAGTATTGTAAAGCCCACAATATTACAAAGTTGGTACGCCCATATCAGTAATGTATATTTCCTAAGTTCTCGACGCTTATAGAATTAATGCGCCCTATAAGTCCATATATGTACAATTACCCATCAACGCTCACAACTCAATGTTGCGAATTGACACTATATTGTACAACAAAATTTAGTCAGATCATGATATTGGAGATGATAAAAACACAATAGAAACATGAGATCTTACATGAAATGATGCATCTATTTTTAAATCAGTTCTAGCCAAAACATGAAAATCTACTGAACTTTCAAATGTTCATGCGCTCCTAGTCACATTAGTTTAATTTTCAAATGCATCCATGATGTTCCTGGTAGGGGCCCATATGAAGGCACGCGAGGAACCTAATTAGTGATCGCTTAGCCCATATGATCCTGAAATCCCCACACGCGTACAATCAATTAACATCCCAGTGGCTAAAATAAAACTCATCAATAATCATCATTAATTATTTTTGTAACACTGCCAAAAAATAATAGACACTTATATAATATCAAGTATCCAAGATTGAAATTTTGTACTATTTTTCAAGTCAAACCATGGGACCTATGTCTGTCCTGTCATGGCTTCTGTGTGTTCTGGCAGCAGCCCGTTGTGGCGAAGGTGCTGTTAAAGACATATTCATCCTGGCAGGACAGAGCAACATGGCCGGGCGGGGCGGTGTTACCGATGGGAAATGGGACGGTAATGTCCCACCGGAGTCCGCGCCCAGCCTACAGGTTTTGCGGCTGAGCGCGAGACTCCAGTGGGAGGAAGCCTGCGAGCCTCTGCACGCGGACATTGATGTCGGGAAGAGGTGCGGGGTTGGGCCTGGGCTGGCCTTCGCCAACGAGGTTGTCCGGTTGAGAGGTGGTGGTGGGCCGGTGCTGGGCTTGGTGCCTTGTGCAGTGGGAGGGACAGGGATTGTGCAGTGGAGGCGGGGGTCGCGTTTGTACGGTGAGTTAGTGCGGCGAGCTAGTGAGTCCGTGAAGAATGGTGGTGGCACGATAAGAGCGATTGTTTGGTATCAAGGTGAGAGTGATACGGTGATAGAAGAGGATGCTGACGCGTATAAGCTTAGAATGGAGACATTTGTTACGGATCTTCGCCATGACCTGCATCTTCCATCTCTTCTTGTTATCCAGGTTAATTTGCTGCTCTACTTCTCTTTTTTTTGTTCCATCAACTTCTATTTGTGATTTTAATCCAGTTATAAATTAATTCATTTTTTTTAAATGTTATTAATTAATTCATACTCTCATTTCATTTTCATATTCACTTATCATTTATTTCTCAATCATATATATTACTCCTTTTCAAAAATAAAAATCATTCATACTAGTGTTTTTTACCCGCGCGTTGCACGGGGAATACATCTATTATATTTGATAGGTCAATTAATACCTTGATCATTAAAAATATAATAAACAACTGATGAAATAGAAGAGTATGAAATGATGAGCAAAGTGGACAAAAAGTCTTAAATTAAAACCCTTGTTGCATAGATTGAACTTCGTACAATTGAATAACTAATAAAAAAATTGGTTAACCAAATCTCAAATTATGCAAAACATATTAGGGGATGTGGTTTAATGATGGCTAGTAAACAATAACTGATTTAATCTACAATGAAAAAAAGAGAAAAGATTCTTTATGTACGTGATTATGCGAGTTCATTTTTTACACAATAAAATAAACTAAGTTTGACCCATATCAACATGAAGTCGTTTCACATTCTTCATGAGCCTAAAGACAATAACACAAATTATAGATATGAAGAATCACCAATAAAGCATTCAGAACACATTTTAATCTTAGAAAAAAAAGAATGTACCGCGAAATTTGTTATTGTATTTGATACATTAATTAATACTTAATGAAGGTACTTTCTTGTTAAAATATATTTCTTCTCGTAGATTCCGATGAAATCTTATTAACATTTATTTTTATGTAGAAGTATTTTCATGTAAAATATTCTTCCTATATATAAAAGCTTTTAGGCTCTTTCTAATACATTTAGATCTACCTTCTCCTTACTCTCAGAATTCTTGAAAGTCTTTTCTCAAGTCTATCTGGTGGGTAATATCGATGAAGATGATGACACCCACCATACCTTGCTTGCTTCAAGGTCGATCTCTTGTATCCTCCTCCTGCCGAAGACTTTAAGAGTAAACCTTGTCATTCCAACTTTCATCGATCGAGTTTCAGTTGCTTTTTCTGTTGATCCAGGTGAGAAAGCTTACTAAGGCAACCTCTGCTTTTGTCTATCTCCCAATATAAGAAGCATGTTGCTTTTCTCTTATAGTAGTACTAACGGGCGTACTTTAGAACAAATTTCTAGCGAAGGTCTTGACAGTTTGGAACTGAAAGGTTTGGTTCATTAATAATATCTAGTAGTTTCATCATGCTATTCTGCTTTTGAGCTTGTTGAACCGGAGCATTTCTGCGATAAAAAAAATTCAGAATAGTAAAGCAGTCGTAGTATGCTCCCTTTACTTGCTCTAGTGCTCAAGTGATAGCTGAGTGCATACTGTTTGCATCTGAATTATATATAAAAGACTCTTAAAAACAACTACTTAATTCTCCATTACAAAGAATATACATTACATCAGAACCTAATTATTATTTGTCAGTGACATAAGTGTCGAAAATAATAGTAATGGAAATTTCGAATGGTGTGGATAAGGGTTAAAAGTCCAATCTCATAAGAAAGAAAAATCTCCATTTACATCAAAATCTCTCTCAGATTTCTCTACCTCACTATCACCACCGTTTTTCTTATAAATTATCCACAAACACAATCACAAATTCCACACAGTACCTAACATCATATGCAAATTTTGTTTTCACTGCAACCAGAGTTTGTTCTCTGGCATAAAAAAGCACTTCATAAAGTAAGAAGGTATCACATTTTGAATTTAAATCATTAAAATATTTATTTCTAATTAAAAAATCAAATGAAACTTGCTTCCAAATCAGCAGCAATCCTAGGTGCTATTCCTGATTGTTGTCCAACTTTAACATGAATTAATATGAACTCATGCTAATTCAAATGAAACTTGCCTCCAAATCAGCAGCTTCCAGTCGTATCTGCATTCTAAGTAACAGAAAATCAAGAACTCATGAAGTGAGATTGATAGACATGTTAGAGTAGGATAGACTAAAGACCACCAAACATAATAGCAATATGTGCAACATCAATCTAGCTATGATAGTGCAAAGATAGCAATCAAATTTGCAGACAGATATGAAAGCCAAAGAATGAATTGAAGCCACTTTTTGGCTATGGCCTTCCAGTGGTTTCCATAACCAAACAGATCTATTTGTAAGGGGAAACTAATCACATGCTACTAAAGAAGATGAATGGAAGAAAACCCGTCAAGAAATTTTAGACCCATTATATTTGTTGAACGGCTAAAACAACTCTTTGCTTTATGTAGCACTGTTGTTGAAAGTACAATAACCAAATCAAAGACATATGCTGATACTAAATCGTAATGTGATAATTACACACTCATGCAAGCAAGACTTCCAATCACACTAAAGTTTGATTAATTGAACCATAGTAGAACAATGATTAATTATAAAATCTAATATTGCCTTCGAAAAGTGACTTTTAATATATGTAATGATGATAGATAGATGTAGAATTGATGAACTAAGTCAGTAAAACTATATATGCATCACAGTAGTGCAACACCAAACACACATCTATATCTCTTATCTGATGAATATATACATATGCATCACAGTAGTGCAACACCAAACACACATCTCTATCTCTTATCTGGTGAATATATACATATAATGGACTGAGAAAAACCTCCATGAGTACTGGTCTCACATGTTTCGTGGCTTACTTGAAATGAGAGCAAGATAAGATCTTGAGTCATCAATCATGTTTCATCTTCAGCTAGTTGAGAATCAGAGAGTGTAGTCAGAAAGAGGTATGCACCTCATTGTCGTTCTGTACCTACGGATAAATTCATGTCAAATGTTTCCAGGGAAGCCAAGGAAATCAATTTATTGTTAGAACATTGGTTTAGGCGTTTAGCATATTAGAAAGGATAGCACCAGTTTTAAAAGTCTAACCTCAATAGTATAGCTTGAGCGAACAAAGATAAGCAGTAAAATCTCATCCATGATATGTAGTTCTGTAGTTGTAACGGCAAGCACCAACAATAATAATTAATTTCCTCGGTGCAAGAAGCAGGCAAAAAGAACAAATTACCAAATAAAAAAGTTGCAAGGAAAAAAATCTACAACTTCTCCTTTCTCTCCCCTCAATTCTTTCACTCCCTCAATCCACTTCACTGACAATGATTAGGTTAATCAAAACATACACAGATCAATGTTTCACCTCCTATAACATAGGACACAAATTTTAGATGCAAATTAAGAAAAACGAATAAAATAGAATCACATACAAAGGAGAATCAGAAAACATAAAAAACAAATCCAAATATTGTAAAATTCCATATAGAATATAAAATGGACTCACCATCCATGGCTTCCAAAGAATCTCTTTTGGTGGAATATCTATAAAAAAAAAAAACCTGAAGAAAAGAATTTGAAATTAGCATGGCAAGTGATGTACGAAATTGACCTTGAAGTCAAACATGAGTGAATGAAAGTTAAAGGTAAAGTAAAATAAAATTGAAAAAAACCATAACATATTATGCAAGCAAAGGAAGAAAATAATTTGAAACCTCCATCTGCAGCCTTCCCAATCAGTCCAAGGCAGCAAATCGGAGGGATGCGATAGCAAGTCGATGGCAAAGTGGTTCCGTTGAGAGATGAGACGATTTTGTGGGGGTGGTTCCGTTCAGTGGAGAGATGAGATGAAAATTGCATGGAGGAGAAGAATTCCATGGAGGAGATAGTGGAGGTAGGTAGGGTTTTAAGAGGGTTTTTGCTGATGGGATGTATTATTGATTTAAATCACTTATCACAGATTTTATATTAAGATAAAATCATGAAATAAACAACATAAATCCTAATCAAATCTAAAATTAAAAAATGTACTAAATAAATATAGATAAAAACTATCAAAATCTAGCAAATCACAATAAAAACTCATAAAATCCGGAATTAATTAAAAATCCGAAAATTCAATAAAAATACCATAAAAAATAATTAATACTCTAAAAATAAATAATAATATAAATTAAGATAAAATACAGAAATAAACAACATAAATCCTAATCAAATCTAGAATTTAAAAATGTACTAAATAAAAATAGATAAAAACTATTAAAATCTAGCAAATCACAATAAAAACTCATAAAATCCGGAATTAATTAAAAATCCGAAAATTCAATAAAAATACCATAAAAATTAATTAATACTCTAAAAATAAATCAAAAATAAATTAAGATAAAATCAAGAAATAAAAAACCTAAATCCTAATCAAATCAAAAATTCAAAAAATGTATTTTTTTATTAAGGAGAAATAAGGTAAGGAAAAATCAGGGCACATGTGGCAAGTGGGGCCAAGGAGAAAGAGCTTACATGTAAAATATTAGGTGAGAATTAATCTGGGAGCGACACGTCACTAACTTGGCCTGTGAGAGCGACACGTCATGCTAGAAGTTGTTCTTTTCTAATATATATTGATGATTACTCCATTTCACATTCACTTATCACTTAATTTCTCAATCTTCTTTTCATATTTTTCTTCTCCCCACCCAATTTTCACTTATATGAGAGTCTCAGTGAAACTTAATTTTTCTTTAACTGATTAGTTAGTTATTTAAATTTAATTTATTACTCTTTGATACATAAACACCCCTATAGTAGATATTTGGACCTCTACATACAAGGTTGACAAAATCGCGAGTCAACTCGTAGAAGTCGTACGATTCTACGATGATACAAGGCCCCTACGTGTTGAATTGGTAACAGAATCGCTATCGAGTAGAATCGGGTGGAATCGTCGTGTTTAATGAATTGCTTGGCCTACGTTAGTGCTTTTAAATAGATTTTTATTTTATATTAAGGTATTTTGTATGCATATATATGAATTTATATGCATATAATATATTTATATATATTTGTGGAATCGTAGCGTCCCTGTTACGTTTGTACGATATTACGATTTTGCACCCCCTTTCCCGTCCTACGTAGAATCGCGATTCTGTCAACCTTGCCTACATAAAATGAAAACACATGTTTCCAACGGATTTTCCTGCAGATTTTGCTTCAAAATCATTTGAAGGAAAAGTTTGAAAGAAAATCTACAAGAAAGTATTATTTTTGAAGAAATTTTCGCGATAAATAATTTAATGAAGGTTTCAAACCGCTGCGAATAACGGCCCCTAAGTCTGAAGCAAAATCCATAAGAAAATGTATAGGAAAATATGTGTTTTTGTATGTCCCTATTTTAGGAGTGTTTATATATCATTATTGTTACTCTTTAACACATGTTTTCCCATGCACTTTATGCTTTTAGATATATCTTAGAATATATGGACCTTTCCACCTGTTTATAAAAAAAATTATCTTTCTACCTGGTCGGACTAGGAGACATATAATTGATCAGTAAAAGAATATTGCGTCACCATAGGTTTGATTGAGACATAAAGGTTCACTTCCAACTCGGGCTTCACCTGAACACATAAGTCTACTCGCTTCTTAACTCTAGGTTTAAGGGAACGTGTACCATCCCAAATAGTTGGTTTAGATGACATTCCATTAAGTTAAGCTCCAGGTGGAGTTGGCAAAAGTGCTGAAAGTCTCCACTAAGTATTTTGCATGAAAGACCTTGCCAGAAGTTTTGACGACAATGTTATCTAGATAAACCTCGTTATTTTGCCTAGTTGGTCAAAAAATATCATATTCATTAGTTGTTTGTCACTAGGTCATGCCCTCTTCAACCCAAATGGCTTCACCTTATAACAATAGTTCACAAATTCATTTATGATAATAAATTTAAGCATTTTGCAACTGGAGGTGGTGCCAACGAGCCTATCGATGCTCAACAACGGGTAAAAATCCTTCGAACATGAATTGTTGAGGTTTGTAAAGTTTGCTCATGTTCTCCATTTACCACTTGATTTAGTGAGACTACAATAACATTAGACATCCATGTTGTATAGTTAATTACCTTGATAAACCCACTCCTCAATAACTTCTTGGTTTTTTTCATTGCGGCTCTCCACCTTTCTTAGCCTAGCTTTATCTTCTCTTGGGAAACCAGCTTAGCACGCGTATCTAGCATCAATGCATGGTATAAGAAATATGGGTCTATGACCAGCAAATAAGAGGACGCCCAAGAGAACACGTTAGCGTAGTATGCTAGCACCAAGGTAATTTGTTCTTCTTATTCTACGGAAAAAGCGCCACACCAATAGTTGTGATTTGAGACCATATTGATCTCACTCTGAATTTTTTGTGATACCATGTGAGATGAGGCCTCAGCTCAACGTTTCGAACCTAGGGTCGAGGCCGAACAACGTCACCCCAAGAAACTAGTATGTGACCTCATCTTTTGGCTTCTTTGCATGTTTTAGGATGTCATGGTAACGTTTTCTTGCTAGAGCTAGGTTTGCTCTTGCAATGTTGGTCCCTCCATCATTGACCGAGAATTTCACATTTAAGTGCAGTGTTGAGGCAATAGCTTTTGTTTTGTTAAATTTGGACGAATAATGAGAATATTAGAAGAAGTACTAGCGTTGAAAAATTTGATCTCATACCTGGACCTTATTGGGATTGTGCCTCATTCCAAAGGTTGTCTTGAGAGTAACATAATCTCGTGTCTCTACCTTTTGTCTGCAAATCCCTTTAATCGGCAGTGGCAGGACTTGACAAAGTAAATTTGCAGCCTCATTTTTTCGAACGCATTCTAGAATGAAACATTGGTCGATCTCCCTTGATCTATTTGGAGACTTCTTATCTTGTATGACTAAATGGTCGCTTGTCCAACCATAGGGTCATCATCATCCTCTCCTCGTAGGCCTACATAATCTTTGTCTGTTAAAGTTATTGAGAGGCACTAGTGTCTTCTCACTAATTTTGAAGAAGCTTTTATATTCTGTACTTTACTTAAATGTCTTTTCCTAGCCGAGCAGGTTCAACTCCTCTAGAGGAACTTCCTAATATGATGTTTATGAATCCTCATCAATGCTCATCTAGAGATTTGATCTCATGATGCTTCTGATTAATGCTCATCAATGCTCATCACTCCTCATGACATCGTTGTTGTTCGATCTTGTTGTCGGGATGATAGTTCTCTTGCTCTTTATTTGGGGTTTGGGAAAGGTTTACCAGATCCATACGGTGGGCTCTGGGTGTTCTTTCAAAGGTTATAATGCTCACTGATAGGCTAAGTTGGAGGGAACCTTCATCACTGCTGCTATGACCTATTTGCATTTTTCAAATGAACATATATGCCCCTTTCCTCAAGGCTCCTTTTGTAAATCTTGTCAATTGGGCTTCATCACTTTTACTACCCTTTCCTTCTTTTAGAAATATGAGCCTCCAGGCAACACGTTTATGATTATAAGTAGTATTCATCACATTTGTCCGTGAATCCCTACTCCACACTATCCTAACTCTTATGTTATGTCTTTGGGATCTATATCATCTTTATTGTCACATGTGGTCCATCACGATCATTACCAACCTATAGTAAGGTGGTGTGTAGCCCTTATTGAATATGTAGGCATATATGAGCTCGGATTGGGCTTGAGATACTTTGAGAAAGGTATTCCGACCAAATGAGAGGGTAAGTTTATGATATATATTAGCATGTAAATAAGTGATGTATCAAAAAAAAAAATTGAAGGAAGATGTATCAAATCCAATGTGAGAAATTGTGTTTGGGCTTTTTTTGTTTTTTGGTGATTAATTGTTTTTTTGGGCTTTGGCCCTCACTATTATAACAAAAAATGTTCTCATGTGAGAATAATAACCTCGACATCCTTTAAAAGATGTCAATGAGATTGCTAGTGCTTGTGTATTTTTTTTTTTTTTTGTTTACAAGAGGAAGATAGTGTTTGTGTATTTGTTGACACATCAATTTTAAAGCAAGAAAACTTTGAAACAATAATTCGAAACTATTGGGAGAACAAGACATCATATGAGACCAGCCACACTAAATTCATTGTAACGCAAACTTGAACTGAAATTAAAAATTAAAAAAATTATTCTAAAGGAAGACTATCTTCTGATAACAAATGTCACATAAAAACATTCAAACATTTTAAATGTAAAATATAATGCCCAAATTGAAATACTATTGGGGAAGGTAACTTACATATTACGTGTATAAAATAATGTATTCATGTAATCCTGTTGTTGTTATTCAGGTCGCACTTGCATCCGGGGAAGGCAAGTTTATTGAGAAGGTAAGAAATGCTCAATTGGGGATCAAACTATCTAACGTGAAGTGTGTCGATGCTAAGGGATTGCGCCTCAAGGCAGATAATCTTCACCTTACTACCATGTCTGAGGTTCACTTGGGTATCCAATTAGCTCATGTCTATCAAGCATCCATCAGACATCAATCTAACCATACACAAGGTAGCTAGTTAGTTGATTGTCCATTTGATTATTTAACGTATAGCTGTTGTTAGCTAATCTTGAGATAAGTATATACATTTTCTATCTCCCTGATGGGTTTAAAAAAAATCAAGTGTGGAAAGAAACTCCTTGAGAAGAGAAGGCTCAGGCTTTCTAGCGCACTAATTCCTTACATGATTTATACAACTGAACATTCGGTAATTAACTGAAAACTCTTGTGGGTGCACTTGCTCTTAACCCTTTGTGAATGGATGTTCCAATTATTGTGACTAATAAATTAAATATAATAAGCTACCCGAAATTTATAAATAACGGTTAATATTGTGTTTTTTTATATCGGAAAATAACAGTTATTATTGTCTATATACACTCCAATAATACTTTTCTAAATAGAATTAAGTAGGTGCAGACAAACTTCAGTACCCATATTTATTTGAAAACAAAGGTTGCCCGATTTTCTAATGCCAACTGAATCCTACCCCATGAATTATGAATATTCTTTACAGAAACAAACAAATAAAATTATTGAAAAGGAAAAATAAAGGTATATGTTTGAATAGCTATTTAAATATATGTTGAAAAGTTGATGAGGGGACTTTTATTTTTGGACAGCCAAATAAAGATGTATTAAATAGGGTTGATGAGGGGACTTAAGAATTAAAAGTAAGTACTTTATAATAAGCCTTTCCCGGATCGGCTGGTATATTTTTATCAAAAGTATTTTTTTTAATTTATTTTTATCAAAAGTTGCTTTTACCTTTTGTTTAAGCACTGCAAAATTTCATTGGCCGAAAGGCACGACACTAAACTTTCATACTCTATCATTGTTTTTCAGCTGGTCTAAAATCATATAAGATTTACTTTCGACAAAATGACTCCACACTAGGTACTTCAATTCAATACTATTTCAACATGTTCTTTTGGACTACCTAAGGTTATTGCCTAAGATGTAGATAATTTTTTTTTCTCAAATTACACTTAAATTATGTTTTTATTTATGATATTATTTCTCAAATTACACTTAAATTTCTATACACCCACTTTTGTGAAAGTTTTTGCAACCATATGTAAATAATATTGAATCAAATGAAACATTTATAAAACATCATTAAATAAAAAAAATGACAGCAAAATGAAATACTTTATTAATAAAGCCAAACTTCATGAGAACAATAGATGTTCCTCATTAAAACCCAGCAAAAAGCTCTTTAAAAAAAGAAACCCCAACTCTTTAGGAATAGTATGTGCCTCATTAAAACTTCTCTAAGAAAAACTGAATTGGTATAAAAACTTAGAATAGGAAAAAGAGTACATATACTATAAAGAAGCATTAAATAATTTTATACCAATATAATTAATTAAAGTATATCTTTGAATTCCAAATAAAAAACTTAGAAGCATTATGCTCTTCCTGGAGGCTGGAATCAGACTTGGAAGTTCTTCTTGTCTCTACAGCTGAGCATGCACGATTTGGATTGGCTTGAATTACATGATGGAGCTTCTTGTACCACGGCATAGAGATATTTTAGTTAGAGGGTTATATAAATAGTCTTGTATCAATGAGGATTGTCTAAATAACCCATGGTAAAATTTGGATTAAGTAACCCATAATCTAAATGGACCAATCATATTTAAGATAATTGAATGAAATTTTTATATTTTATTTATTAATTTATTCAGGGTTAAATATGTTTTTGGTCCCTAACTTATACGCATAAATCTAAAATGGTACCTAAATAAAAAATGCAAAAGTTTTAGTCGTTGAAATTTTATTTAATTTAAAATGGTTCCATATGAATTTTTCACATCTACTTTGGTCCCTCCAAAATTTCTTCCAACAAATTAAGTCATTCTCCCTCATAATTATTTCAAAACCCAGAAATTCATATCTTCATCCCAAAACTCAGAAATTCATCTAAAAAACTCCTCCATCTTCATCTTCAAAACCCAGAAATTTTCTTCATCTTCTTTCTCCTCTTCTCCCACCCAAAACCACCATCACCACCCAAACTCCCTTCTCTTGCCCCGTTTGTAGAATGGGAATCGATTCCTGGTCTATGCCTGGGATTGGACTCGGTGCGCTCTATTTAGTCTTGTTGCCCTGGTGCCTGGATTGGGTTTCGTATTTTGGGAGGAGGCAAGCTTGCCCTGCCTGTTTTGCCTCTGTGTGCTTTTCGGAAGTTTCTTCCCCTGCTCTTGTCCCATGGCTTTTTAGCCTGGCTTTTCTTCCTTTTTATTAATGTACTGGACACGACACTTCTTGTGCTTATATATATATATATATATATATATATATATATATATATATATATGTGTGTGTGTGTATATTAATTTGCCTTTCAAAAAAAATCACCCAAACCCCCACCCAGAATCAATTAGCAGCAGCAACAATTGCTCTCCATGGTCCTCCAACAACAAGTTCTGTTCATGGCAAAATACCCAAATTCTTACAATCACAAACCTCATCTACGACAATAATTATTCATCAAAACAGTAATTTTAATTTCTTATTCAACCACCACCACTCTTTTATTGTTCATCAATTTAATTGGGCTAAATGGGAATGTTAGTTTTAATTTTACAATCCTTTTCCGCACATGAGTCTCTAGACTTGCTGGATGGGGTTTGCTTATGTGCTCCATTGTCAAGCAGGTGTATGTGGTAGACAGATTCACGACGTAAAATTAGAAAAAAGTGACTTGTAAATTTTAGTCACGTGGTGATTCTTAATTGAAGGGACATGGAGAGACAATAGAAACATGAGATTCTCATCCTTTCTGAGATGAATTTTGAGTTTTGGGATGAATATGAATTTCTGGGTTTTGAAAAAATTATGAGGAAAAAATGACTTAATTTGATGGAAGAAATTTTGGAGGGATCAAAATAGATATGGAAAATTCACATGGAACCATTTTAGATTAAATAAAAAAAATTCAAGGACTAAAACCTTTATATTTTTTTCAGGTACCATTTTATATTTATGTGTTTAAGTTAGGGACAAAAACATATTTAACCCTAAATAAATTAATAAATAAAATGTAAAAATTTCATCTAATTATCTTAAATGTGATTGGTTCATTTAGATTATGGGTTACTTAACCCAAATTTCACCATGGGTCATTTAGACAACCCCGTATCAATGTATACACATATTTTAGAAATTATAAATCACAATTAATTGTTACCTCAGTAACCTGAATCTCTCTAATCCGTCGTTTTCCACACAATAACTCTTCTTAGCGCTAACACACACAAGCCCATATGGCATTTCTATTTTCTCAATTTTCTATTGAACAAGATGCTTGGATCATCAATATTGTTTCAATTTGAGATGGTCGATATTATAAGTTGTTGGATTATTCCAATCATTTTTATTTAACAATGTTCTTGATAGTATAATAATAATAATTGGCCACCACGCTCTTGTATTGTCGTACAACATTTAGTCACATGTTCAGTCATCATCACCTGATCATATGCCAACCCTTACTTTCTTGTTTTATTTATTTTGGCACAACATGAACCACAATTTTACCTGGCACCCTCTGCAAACACACATTAAGAATCTTGTATTTCTGCAACTCCACTCTGCGGTTGTAGTGCCGCTAACAACTAAACAAGTTCTGAAAACTAGATCTTGAAAAAAACAACACCAAAAGCACTTCCAATGCATCGATCCTTATTTTCTTGTTCTTAGAATGTTCACAAGGGAAAGTAAGTAGTGGTGAGCAACCAAGAACCATTTTTCCATTTTGAGATACCATTCATAGAGGCACATTCTGGTGGGGGCAGCATCACGTACAATTAATAATTTGGTTTTTTCTAATTAGGAATCGTTTACATCAGTGTTATTAAACTCGGCTCGAACCGGCCGGTTCGACCGGTTTAACCGGGAACCGGACCCCTGACCGGTTCGAGTCGAGCAACGGATCGGGCATGTAATCGGCTCGTCTTGAACCGGATTGAACCGTCCGGGTCGGTATAAAAACCGGTGACCCGGAGCTACGGTTGGACCGAAAAGTTGGAAAAAAAAAAATCCAGAACAATGCACAGTGGAACTCAGTTTGGGGCTTCTGCTACCAAAGCTTGTTTGTCAATGATGTTTCACTTGGTTCCATCATCAGTGAACAAAGAGGTGATCTCAAGAACAGTGGCGGAGCCACCGCCCGGTGATCCTGGGCACTTGCCTAGGCTCCGTGGCTGGCTCCGTCTTCAAATGAGAGTAAGGCTGCTCCTTCGCAGGAACACTTTTGAACGCCGTATGGGCATTTTGGGGGAGAGAGAGCGAGGAAGCAGGGACATGTAGGGATGGCAGAGAAGCCCGAACCCATGGGCACCCGACCCGACCCGACCCGATTTCTTGGGTGAAAACCCGAGTTAAATGGGTTCGGGTTCGGGTTCGGGTTTTACCCGATCACTTTCGGGTTCGGGTTTGGGTTTGGCCAAACCCGCACCCGAACCCTACCCGAACCCGGATCTGTATAAGTGAAACCTAAGTATTCTGCTTGTGCAGTACAATATATGCAGCATCTTGCATATAATTTAACAGTAACATGGCAATTACAATGTTACATTACATAATATAGCTCTCTTCACAGTCTTTTTCAGGTCGGATTTCCGAGTTCAACTGTTTGTTTGAGGTTGTGTGCGGGTGTGGGTACGGGTCGGGTGAACCCGAAACCCAATGGGTTCGGGTGTGGGTTTAAGTTCACCACCCATTTCGGGTTCGGGTGCGGGTGTGGGTTTTTGATTTCGGGTTTGGGTTTGGCAAAACCCGCACCCTACCCGACCCATTGCCATCCCTAGGGACATGGGGAGATGATTTGTGGTGCTGTGCAGAAGAGAGTTAGAAAACTGAAAGAGGTGTTGTGGAGAAGAATCACGGCGCTGGAAGAAAAATAGAGTAAGAGAAAGGACAAGAGAGTATTTAGGGTTTTGAAATTTTTTAAAGAAAAAACTAATGCCCTGGCCATTTTTTACGGCCTAGTAGGCTGCGTACTCCATGGGCTGGGTCAAAGCAAAAACAATTGATTTTTTTTCTTTCAATTAAGCAAACAATTGATATAATACATACATATTTGTGAGTAAATATACACCCATATACGGTAAAAAAATTGACAAAAAAGATGTATGCAGAGTAAAAATAAATCCATTGTTGTGCTTTTAAAATATGTTATATAACATATATTGTCTAAATTTTATGTGGATACATATATACTATTTTAGTTACATCAAGTTAGTTACAATAAGTAAAATTTAATTGTAACACTATCAAAATAATTACATCAAGTTAGTTACAATAAGCTGTAATACTATCATTATTATTTTATGTAATAGATTTAATTGTAACACTATCAAAATAATATATAAATAAAATTCAATTACACTAAAGTTATTTGTGAATTGTGACATTTTGTTGTGGTAAAACATTCCTTGTTGCTTTTGTGTGTATGGTATTTGTGACATTTTCATATGGTATTATAAATTTTTTTAATTTTTTTAGTGTCGACCGAGTCAAACGGTTCAACCAGTGACCCAGTGGTTGAACCATTGACTCATTGACCCAGTGCCTCGACCGAGTCGATCACCGGTCCGAGTCTGATAACACTGGTTTACATTATATTCACGCATTTATATGGACAGTACAATTAAAATCAAGCCACTTATATTTTTCATTAAAATTGAATTAACGGCTCAAATTTAGTGATTGCATGATTAATGTAGGGATTCTCAACCACAAGAATTCCAATTTTTCTCCAAAGAAAAAAGGAAGGAAAGAGAGAAAATGAAGTTAGTTAAAAAGGGTAAGAAGCAAAAAGCTACACGGTTGTTTTGGGGGGTCTGTCACTAGCTTTTTTATTAACAAAAGAACCAAACAGTTACTTCCACTATTATTTCACATGTTTCTATCCCCTGAAAAGAACTAAATAATTACAGCACCGGGACCTTGTACCAATTCAAATCAAACAGAACACAAGTTGCAATGAAACAACTAAGTGTGCCCCACCCACCCCCAACTAAACTGAAACAAATTAAAGCAAAGAAGAAAAAATAAAAAGATAGTCAGCCCATGTCTTGATTCGCTGCATGCATGTTTGGTTTCACGATCGGTATAGAAGTTAAAACTTGTAGCTTCTAACCAAGTGTGGAATCAAACATGCTATTCACTCGTTCATTCATTCCCATATTCCAACCTCCATGAACCCATCCTCAGTGGCACAGCCCCTGAACATGCCGTTGCAGTTAAAACCATAAGCCACTTCACCGGTGTGGGACACGGCGATGAGGCCCGCCAAGCCTTCATCCAAACGATGCTTGATGACAAAGTCCACAGCCTGCTGGAGGCCCAAGCCCTTGTACTCCATGACAGCTGCCACCTCACGCGCCAGCGTGCCACGTATGATGGCCTCGCCTTCTCCGGTGCATGAGACACCACAAACGTCACATGCGTAGGTCCCCGCACCAATGAGGGGTGAGTCACCGATTCGACCGGTCATCTTGTTCATGAGCCCACCGGTTGATGTGGCGGCCGCGCACCTCCCTTCGCGGTCCACTACCACGCACCCCACTGTCTCCGGGGCGTACACACTGATTGGCATTCCGTTCATGTACAGTGGGCTCTCAACGCCTGCACCGCATGTCTCGTACGCAGTTGTTGGAACTCTGTAGTCAAACTGCATCATCACACATTTCCCAAACATTATATTAATTGAACTTTGTTAAAAACTATATATACATCACAACGTGGTCTTATTAAGCACATAAATTCTGACATGATCCATTCCATAAAATTATGAGGTAGGATGCATTCTAAGCACACACTCATTCTCAAACATTATCTCGTGCATTTCATGACTAATTCAAACAATTCAAATTTTAGTTAGCTATTTTAGACCAATAAATATTAATTACAATTTTATATTCCCAATATATTTATAATTTTTAATAAAACTTTCTACTAGTATTTTAATAAATCTTCCTTCAAAGATTAAATAAAATGTAAATTTGTTTAGTGGGTCGAAAATATATTTTAAAAAGACATTCAATACATTTTTTATTCTTGCTTCAAAATTCATCACTTTAGAAAGAAAGTTTTGAGTGTAAAATAAGTGCATTTACTAATGTGTAAAAAATATAGAAAAGTATAATTTGTATTTATTATATAAAGGAATAGTAGAGCAATAAATAGGAGAAAAGATTTATACCAAGATTGCTTTTGCTTCCTTTGCCAGCTTGAGCATGCCAACATTGTCAGGGGTGATAAAGTACTCGTTGTCCACAAGCTCCACACCCTACAAAAAACGAACACCGCTATCATTTAATTGACGGTAATTAAATTTCAAATAAAATCCTAGATAATTGAAATAAAAAAAAAAGTCATGTCATGTGAATGCACCAGTTAAGTTCTCTTTAATTTAATAAGGGTTATTTAAAAGAAGGAAATAAAGAGCAGGTGCGAAATAATGGGAAAAAATTTCAGCCAATGTTCTAATGAAAGAAACATTGAGTTGAATGGAAATACAAGCACACACCAACCTGTTTCCTGGCGAAATCCTCAGCACCGTCGAATGCGAGATAGGAATGTGGGGATTTGTCCATGACCAAGCGAGCCAGAGAGATGGGGTTCTTGACGGTGGTGACACCTGAAACGGCACCGCATCTTCTCTTGGGGCCATCCATGATGCTAGCCTCCATTTCCACAGTCCCTTTCTCTGTCAGGGCAGATCCACGACCAGAGTTGAAGATTGGATCTGTTTCCAATTCCCTCACCTATGATGAGAAACAAACAAAAATTGCAACAATTAATATAAAAAATTCCAAGCACCTGGGAACCATTAAATTATTGTAATATTAATTCATGAACATTTAAAAATAGAGATAGAATTCACATTTGTGGTGACATTACATGCATGAACTCGCCTAACAACATTCATGTTCTGTTAGCATTATTTTCTTGATTTTTTTTTAATTTAATGTCATTTTAGAGATAGAATGTGTCAAGGGCGTACAAATTGTAGCCGTGACAAAACTATGAATTTAGAGATATAAACACAGAATTTAGAGATATAAACACAATATTTTACTTGACATTATCAATTTATGTCAGAGAGATAGGTGTGTGTGGCATGGGTACGAGGTAGGTGTTTATGTACCACAAGTTCGACGACATCGATGGCGGAGAGGTTGGAAGTGAGAGCAGAGATGCCAAGATTGAGACAGCGAGTGAGGAGTTGCTTTGCTTCTTCCTGACGCTGGAGAGGGAGATTTGGGTCAACACCAGCACCACCATGCACAGCGATTGCCCACCTTCCCATTTTCCTCTCTTTCTCTTTCTGTGACTCTCTCTCTCTGTCTCTTTCTTTCTCCCTTTAAATGTGTGGAGGCTGCAACAACCTTGAGATTAGGAGGGTGGTTTTATAGGCAAATACGGACTTCAAATTTTTATGTGTTGGAATGGAATTTAGGACTCTGCTTCTCTCTCTCGTTTAAGAAATTAAATAAGAAATAAGGAGGGTTTGGCTTTGAATAAAAATTAGTGTACACCTAAAGGTGAAGACAATTAGAAAAAGATAAAAAGAGATAAAAGATAAGTGATAAGCGTAATATATAATTTAATATGGTTGGATAAAAGAGATAGAAAAAAATAAAGTGTCCTAAAATATCTATACTATTTGATGATCTATGAATCATTGTTATTTGACTACTCGCCGCCAGTTCTTTCGGGTGGGTAGAGAGATTATTATTATCAGCTAGTATTAAACCTGTTGAGGTGTTATTTGTCTGTCATTTACTAGTTTTGTTAATTAATTAATTATAGTATGTTGAACTGCTAAATCAGAATCCAAATTGGACTGGACCGCTAAAAATTGTGCAATTCAATATTCCAATTTGATTCTAGTTAATTAGGATCTAATTTTGTTCATACTATTAAAAGTTACCGTCAAAAAGCTGTTAAAAGTTAAAACTTAACGAACAAAAATCCGATGAGTAAATCAATGTAAACTTTATTTATACAGTCATTTAATTAAATTTCGAAAAATCAAAAAATATATTTTTATTTTAATTAAAATTTTATATTAAAAAGTAGTTATACATTCTTCCTACATAGCATATATATTGTGATAAGTTATTACTTATTAGTGTAAAATTGCTCTACAGTGACACTGTATATGCTTACGCCCTTCTATTTCTTATTAATTGTTCATTTAGATAAAAAAAATATTCTTATATATTTGTTCACTTAGTATTTCCGGAAAATATTAAATGATGTTTTTTCAAGTAATGTACTTGTGAGAGCAATAAATGAGAAAAGATCTAATGCATTCTAAAGGGTAAAATAGGAAAGCAATAAATACTTTTATGAAAATTTACAAAATTAATTGCACGCCATAATATGTGTATTTTTTCTTTCTATGAATAGTTAATTAGAAGCAAATGTAGTATATTTTTTTTGGTAAATAAGAAAGAGATAGTATCTATATCTATATACTTTAGAAAAGAGGAACGTTGTGAGCCCCACCTAACTGATTTGGCATTCTAAGAATAACTCTCACCCAACCCCCCTCTTTGCCTGACAAGTGTCACATTCATATTGATTTGGACCAAAATATTACAAACCCACTTTTATTCGAGTTTTGTATGAAGGCCCATTATTGAAAGCCTTTTGAATGCTGATTTTTTTTAGCCCCTCATTAATTGCTAACATAAAATTTGCACATTAATGATTGATTGACATTTTGACTATTTCAACTATTTAATTACAAATAACTGATGTTTTTAAAACCAGATCCATGTGTTTAAATAGAATTACCATTTTTCAAAAATATTCAAAATAGAATTACCACCGGAATTAAACGACCATCAATTTTCTCTCGCAAAATTTCATAAATAAATATCAAGTTTTCACGATTTCTTTCTCATTACACCAGTGTGGTTATCATTCTCTATAAATTCCGTTGACAATGATGTTTAATTTTTCCTATAATTTCGTAGAATTTGTACTATAAAAAACGTAGCATTTATTTTCTATAATTACGCATTTTCCATAAATATTAATACATCATTAATAATGCGTTTTTCTGTGACGTTTCTTTGATGTTTAAAAAACTTAGCCTTTATTTCATATAAATACTCATTTTCATAAATAAATATAAACTAATCATTCATAATAATTGAATCCCACATTTTTAATATTTTAATAAATATCATAATTTATACAATCAGTCCATTCTTATGAAGTCAATATTAAATGTTAGTAAATGAATTTCCTATTTTAAGATTGGAAAAAATAAATGTTCAGATTTTTGTCAAATAATCAATGTGTGAAAAAAAAATAGCTCCTGCAAATTTCAAATACCGTGCAACATACAATCATTCCATTCTTATGAAGTCAATATTAAATGTTAGTAAATGAACTTCCTATTTTAAGATTGAAAAAAATAAGTTGAAATTTTTGTCAAATAATCAATATGTGAAAAAAAATAGCTCCTGCAAATTTCTAATAACGTGCAGCAGTAACCCTAATTTTCCTTCATTTTTTAACTTGCATTGATTAGTAACCCTAATTTTGAAATTTCTATATAAATCACCTCATGCTATTCTTCAACTTCATCAGTCCTTCCATTTCCTACCAACTATTAGTTTTGAAATATACTTTGTTCTGATGGCAATCGACGATCTCGCCACCATCGATGCCTCGAAGGAGAACTGGTCTATTGTTGCAAAGGTGAACCGTTTATGGCTTAGTCCGAGCTTATATGGCTCCAAGCTTTCATTTTCCATGGACATGATTCTTATGGATGACAAGGTATATCACTTTTTCACATAATCACCATGTTTTAAGTTTTTTTTTTAGATCGGTAAATCTCTTATGTTTTTTTTAATTGAATTTCAGGGTTATAAGATTCACGCTTCGGTTAGGAAGAGTCTTATATACTGATTCCAATCTTTGCTAAGTGAATGACGTGTATATCAGATTTCGTTCTATATGTTGCGCTTTCGAGAGTTAAATCTAGAAAATGGTTGAAGATGTTCATCATAGATGACGAAGGAGTTTTGTCTAACACTACACGCAACGTGGTGTATCAAGAAGTCTTCAATAATATTTGACATGTAAGTGCTGATTTATCTTACAATTAATTTTAATTTAAATTTTATTAATAGGAAAACTAATATGATTATTCTTTTAATTGTTGATAGCATAAAAAGATGTCAAGCAGTTTATTGATCATCTAATTCGAAGGTTTATTGACGTTTCTATAAGATCCGTTTAATAGTTTCAAATTATACACCGTTTATATTTGTATTGTTACTGATTATTACTCTTATATAATTTTTTTCCTTTGTAGGTTCTATAGCTCAAATATGCTTGATTGACAACAAGATCGATTATGAAGTTTTTGTCATTAATCATGGAGTACAACTTCTACTAAGGGTTCATGTTGTTGTCATTGTTATGTTTATCTTATTTCAATTTCAATGTAATGCATTCCTTAAAAACTTGGTTCTTATTACTATTTAAATGTTGACATTGTGAGGTTTATACAACCTCATCAAATTAATATATTTAGTGTGGTTCATTCATCTACATGTTTGTAACATATGATCGGTTCCATATTTGTTCTACTTACTAAAAAGAGCCTAAACTAAGTCAAAACATATTTCTACTGATTCATCTTTACAATAAATGTAATCGCCGTGCAACGCACGGGTAAAGAACACTAGTATACATGAATCGTAAAATAGAGAATTCATAAAATTATAGTTTTGAATTTTTTATCAATTGGAAATAGAGAATTCATAAAATTATATAATTATGTTAAAATTATACTACTTCTCTATCGTCAACATTGCGCTCCACTGCTAAACATTGCTTGTCTTCCAATCTGCTTTGTTGATGGCTTGGGGATTCTTGATTTCTTTCTTAAATTTCTTGAGCATTCACTAGAAACGTTCTCTCTCACCCTTCATCTACTGTTTTCGAAACCTTTTCTTTGTGGTCTTGTTCTTTTTCTTCACAAAACAGGGGATATTTTCAAATTGCTCTGCAGGTGTTTCCCCCTACACAAGCTAGCAGTGGGGCAGTCAGTGACGGATCCAGAAACATTAAGTTGTGGGGGCAAATATAGGTATAAATTTATAACATTGTAACATACCATTATTAACTAAAAATATTTTTTTGTTGAAAATATTATCATTATAAATAGGACTATATATTATACTTTTTCTTGGTAAATTTTTATATTTTTTTGGTCTTGACCAAGGTATTCCTACAGCCGACAACTTTAAGACTAATCTCTCGCCCCACGGTCAGCGCACATAAACCAAGGAAACTAATATTTTTTATACTATTATGTTTAATTTCAATGATATCTTTTCTTTTTCACAAGAACAATTATGGTATTACCATAAATGTTGATAATACCTATTGGGTGCTTGTAATTTTCTTCTAAATTTTTGCATGGGGAATATGTCATTTTGCATTTGATTGAATTATTTGACTTAATTTTATAAGAGTATTTATAAAAATGAGCACAGGGACAAAAAAAAAACAATTGTGAGAAAAATGCATGAAAATCAATTTTAACAACAAATAATTTATTCATTTTGGACCCAATTAAGGTTTTTTTTTTCCATTGTTCATATACTTTATATATTCAATACATTTGAGATTGATAATTTTTAATTTGTATATAAGCCAAATTTTATTTATATAACATGAAGTTCGGTGTAGTGGGTAGAAGAAAATGTTTTGGGCTGAAGAGGAAATTTTTATTTACATTGTAGAAACTATATAGAGACTGGAGTAGTGGGCCGATTGAGTGGTAATGATCTGGACATTGGGGCACTTTAAATAATATGAAAAATTCATGGGGGCAATTTTGTATTCATATATATTATTACAAGGAAATGTTCAAATAACGTGGGGTCATTTGCCCCGCCCACCATGAGAGTGGGTCCGTCCCTGGGGGCAGTTGTCATTATTTTTGGTTGATGCGTTTTGGAGACTAGGTTCTGGTCGAAGGTTGAGGAAGGCGATGGAGATGGTAGTGACGCAACTGATGAAGAGAATTTGACCCTTTTCTAGTCAACGGTACAATGGTTATTCCAGGCCTTGCGTTTCTCATTTCATAGATAGCATAGCGAAGTTGGTTAGCTATCACAATTAGCTTTCTCCAGATCAAAGAGCTTTTCTTTCAATATGTGAGGTTGGTTAATGTCTTTGTGCAACAAAAGAAAATATTTGGAAGACGTTTTTTTTTCGGGTTTGTGCGTTCACATCATAGAAGTTTGCTTCTGTGGCGATCAAGTTTTTGGATGGTGGAACGTCCCTTTATGTGGTGTTGACAAGATCTCCCCGTAAGGATATTTCAGCATCCGATGTTAAGGCACCTAATGTTCCCTTAGTTTTCAAGAAGGCGAGTTGCTTTTCTGCACTGGTTGATGAGAGGAGGAAGATTTTCTCTCTTCATGTCGTGATGTCATTCTAGGAAAGACGAAGGGCTCACAGGTGAAACCTTGAATCTTTAATTAGGTCTGACCTATTTTAGCAAATTTCAACCTGGCCATGCCAATTTTCACCGTTAAATTCTTCACAGAATGATCCAAAATCAAACCACCTGCTCACTGGAGATATATACACAAGAAGATTTTAAAACCTTGGGCGTGGTAGAGGAATATAGAAAAGCACCATCCAAGGAATCCATCTATACCGTCTAGCGAGGCATGAATGAGAATATTCTCTACTACGATCCAACGATTACTCATCTACGTCGTGCTGTCAGGGTACATTACTGTTACACAACGGCGACTAATAGTCGATGTCAGTATGTCACTATACAAATTGTGCATGACACCAGGGGCGGAGCTAGGCTCCGACAAGGCTGGACACATGCCCAGGCTTCTTGCCAAAAAAAAAATTTCCTTGGCCCATAGGCCCTTTTTAAAAAAAAAAATTCAGATGGGCAAAAACAAAGATAGAATGACTCTGCCTTGGCCTTGCACACAACAGAAAAACAGTTCACGCTCACGCTCACTGCTCACCGCTGACGCTCACGCTCAGCTTGAATCTTCCCTGTTTGTGTAATTTTGCCTGCTTCTTCCTCTCTCTCTCTCTCTCTCTCTCTCTCTCTCTCTCTCTCTCTCTCTCTCTCTCTCGTTCAGTTGTTCTATTAGGTATGTTGATTTTGCTTCTTCCCCTCTCTCTGAATTTGTCTCTTTTGTTGATTATGTTGCTTCCCCTCTCTCTGGATTTGTCTCTTTCTAGTTCTATTTCACTTGCTTTATATGATAAGGAAATTTTCAGCATTTATTCTTAATTGGGTATTGTAACATTTACTGTGTTTCATTGGTGAATGGTGATGCTGATTTTTGTGTTTTTTTGTTGTTGTTCTATCCAATTTCAATATACTATGTTCCTATTGCAATTTACCTCTCTCTGGATTTTAGTGCATTTTGTACAGCACCCTATGTTTGGGAAAAAATTCAGGCATTTGAAGTGGACAAGTGGTCTTCTGCAGGGTATTTTATTATGGCTTTTCAATGCACTTTGGCATGCGTTATTTACCTCTACGCTGGTTGGTTTTGGCCTTATTTTGGTTTTGCTCGTATACTGTGTTGGTTAGAGTTGCTGGCTTGTGGATTTTATTCTTGTATCTATTTGTTTTGTTTTGTTGTTTCTTGATGTAAATGTATATCATTTTGTGACCATTGAAGATCATTAAATTTCATTATTAACTTTAGATCATTCAATTTCAGAGATGAGGAGGTTTTTGGTTAGTAAAGCAACTATTGAGAATGTGAATGTTGTGCAACCGGAGAAGTAGTGCCACCGCCTAATGTTGCCAATGAGTTTAATCCAAATGAGATTGTGCGTGATCCAGGTCGTAGGAAACAAATTCATGAGTATGCTCCGGGGATTCAAGACGATGTGAGGAGGGCATATGTCACGAAGGGTCCAATGCGACCAAATTTGACAAAATTTCCTCGAACCGAATTTGGAAGTGCTAAAAGAGCATTTTCTAAGAAATGGTATGAGCAGTACACATGGTTAGAATATAGTGAGTTCAAGAATGCAACTTATTGTTTCTATTTCTTTCTCTTTAAGCAATCCGGGAGGGCCGAACAATTTGGTTTTGAAGTCTTCACCAAAGACGGATTTACAGATTGGAAGCATGCATCTCAAGCCTTGAAAGATCATGTTGGTAGTTGTAATAGTAGGCATAATTCATGTGTGAAGCAATATGATGATTTTATTAATCAAAGACAAAGTGTGGGAAGTTTGTTGGCTAGAGCAACCAGAGAATCTGAAGAATTGTATAAGATCCGCTTGATTTGTTCTGTAGATTGTTCAAGATATCTCATTGCACAAGGCATGGCTTTCCGTGGTCATGATGAATCATCTGCTTCTCTAAACAAGGGGAATTTTAGAGAGTTGGTAGATTGGGTAAAATCTAACAATGAACAAGTGAGAGATGCTTTTGACCGTGGTGGAAAAAATTGCACAATGACTTCCGGTGACATTCAAAAGGAGATTGTAATGTGTTGTGCACAAGAAGTTACTAAGGTGATTATGAAAGAGATTGGTGATAAACATTTCTCCGTGCTTATTGATGAGTCACGTGATATATCTATCACAGAGCAAATGGCGGTGATGTTGAGGTTAGTAGTTGTATTTTCCATTACCTATTATTTTTCATGCCGCCAACTAACCTTGTTCTATTTTTCTTACTAGGTTTTTGAGCGACAAAGGGAAGGTTGTGGAGCGATTTATTGCTCTACATCATGTAAAAAATACAACATCTGAGGCACTACAGGTTGCTCTTTATGGTATCCTTGATTATTACAAGTTATCTATTTCAAGGATACGACGGCAAGGATATGATGGGGCTTCAAATATGAGAGGTGAATATAATGGTTTGCAAAAAAAGATTTTAGATGAAAACTCTTATGCTTTCTATGTCCATTGTTATGCTCACCGTTTGCAATTGGTGGTTGTGTCTGTTGCTAGTAGTTGCTCATCTATTCATGATTTCTTTGAGTACATCTCCTTGATTGTGACCACAACAAGTGCATCATGCAAGAGACGAGATGCATTGACGGAGGAACAACACAAAGATATTTTGAATAGACTTGAGAGTGGTGAGATATCTACAGTCAGGGGCTTGCACCAATCATCTAGTCTCGCTAGACCCGGATATACTAGATGGGGTTCACATCATACTACCTTGCTTCGTTTGGATAACATGTGGTCCTTCGTGCTAAAGGTGCTTAGTATGGTTGATGAAGATGGACGTGGACCATCTCAAGCAGCGGGTTTGATAGAAAAAATGGAGAGCTTTAAATTTGCTTTCATTTTGAAGCTTATGTTGAAGTTGTTTGGTATCACAAACGAGCTTTCAAAAGTCTTGCAAATAAATGATCTTAATATTGTACTTGCCATGAATTTAGTTGATGATGTCAAAGTTCGTTTGACCACATTGAGAGAGAGTGGTTGGGATAATTTATTTGGTGATGTCCAAGAATTTTGTGTTGATAAAGGTATTTCGCTGCCAAATATGGATGGAGAAATACCGGTTCGAGGTCGTTCAAGGCTAGAAGGGAGGACTATCACTAATCTTCACCATTACCGTGCTGAGATTTTCTATGTTGCAATTGACAAAATATGTGTGGAGATGGATCACCGCTTTAGTGAAGGAAGTAATTTTGTGCTTAATTGTTTCTCATGTCTTGATCCCAAGAACTCTTTCTCCAGGTTTGATGTTAATAAGCTTGCCCATCTTGCTGATATTTATCATGCTGGCTTTTTTTATGATGACCGTGGAACAATAAGAGAGCAACTTGTCACTTATATACTTCATGTGAGGAGACATGTTTCCTTTTCTACTTGTGATGATGTTGAAAGTTTAGCTTTGAAGATGGTTGAAACTGAGAAACATTTGTTATTTCCATTGGTCTACAAACTTATTGAGTTGGCTTTGATTTTGCCGGTGTCAACAGCATATGTTGAAAGAGCTTTTTCAGCAATGAAGATTATCAAGTCTAAATTGTGCAACAAGATCAAGAATGAGTGGTTCAATGACTTGATGATATGTTACATCGAGCGGGAGATATTCAAGTCAGTTAGAGATGTTGATATTATTCGAACATTTACCACAAATAAGTCTCGCAAAGGGCATTTGCCTCGTGATTTTATTAATTAGCACACTTTTGGTATGTTCCATCTCTCTTTTTTCAAACTCTCAATTTTCATTGTAAAGTTTGATTATAATTCCTTTTGATCCTCCTATTTCTGAATTCTGATACAGTGAACTTTCAAGAGCTGCCAAGAGTGAAGTGCAAGAGCATTATCACATTTAGGTTGTTGCTGCTACAGTTCTATTGTGTCCTGAGTCAAACAAATTGCTACAGTTCTTTTGTTCTTCTTTTGGTGACTCTAGTTTCCTTTTTCCTACCTTGAGAGGGTAGTTCTCTTGGTTGCTTTTTATCTAATATATTATTCTCTTTTCTTAAGATATTATTCCCTTATGCCAAGAGAAAATTGCAGGAGCTCAACACTTTTGACATATTTAGTTAATGTTAGTTCTTTATGCGGTTCGATTTTTTTTGCTCAGGCTTCAAAATAATCCTGACTCCGCCATTGCATGACACTATTCATCAGGTACGCACAATTTACCCTAACATTACGCACCTTGTCAAAATTATACCCGACTTAGATGTTGAGTGCATTTGCAAGTATCTTTTGCCTGACGATGAAGGACGCTTGATGGACCATCTAGTTGTACGGTGGAGTTGAGTTTTTTTTTTTTTTTGCAAAGCCAAAAATAATGAATGAATATATAGTAAATAAAGGAACAAAGAAGAAGATAAAAAGACAAAACAGAAAAAAAGAGCAAAGGGGAATAAGTGCTACACGCACTGCTGATCTAGTAAATAAACACGGCTTTGGAGTTGAGCTAATTACAGTAACAATCTCACGTCTTTATTATTTGATCCTATACCTCTGATATTGACCTGAACGATAATTATTTTAAAGTTTTATAGAATAATTAATATCACACTTTTCCCCTCTTTTTCTATTTTAAAAAAGAAAACTATTGTACTCCCTCCGTTCATGATCTTTTGTTGTTTTAACTTTTTGTCTATATTCCAAAACTTTTGTTGTTTTACAAACTCAATGCATTTTTTCTCAATTTATTTCATGTATACCCTCATTTAATATTATATCTTTCATCTATCACATCTTATTTTCACCAATCAAAATCATAACAAGTTTTTTAACCAATAACTATCATTCTCTTTATTCACTTTAACTCAACATTAAATAAGGGTGTTTATGTCAACAAATTTATCAATAATTGCACTCTTAAACAATGTGAATAACCTTAAACAACAAAAGATCAGAAACGGAGGGAGTATAAAACAAGGATCAAACATGTCGACATGTCGTTACACTTTTGTATGCACTTTTATTTCAATGTAAGAGAACACCACACCTTATTGCAATTTTACATGGGCTATCATTCTCATTAACGGTCCATGTTATATCCACTTGAAAGAACAAAAAGTGTTTCCGGCCAATGTCTCAAACTAAGAACATCATTGTTGTTTCTTATCTTGTGATTAGCTATTATTTTGTCTCAGCCACGAGAATGAGATGAGAATATTGAAGAATAATGACTCTATGGTTTTTTATGAAAAATATGAACCAAAATACAAAATATATATGCTAAGAAAATGAATGGTGAGCTCTTCTTCTCTCATTAGAGCTACTACAACAGGCAATGAAAAATGACTCTATGGTTTTTTATGAAAAATATGAACCAAAATACAAAATATATATGCTAAGAAAATGAATGGTGAGCTCTTCTTCTCTCATTAGAGATACTACAACAGGCAATGAAATATAAAGTGCTATCATCTTACATTTTTCGGTGCCCACTAGGGTGGGCAAGTTTAAAACTGGTCCACCGGTGCACCAACTCTTAAATACCGTTAGATTCAAGATTCTCGGAATATTCTATAAGTGGATGGTTATGATTAAATTGATGAACACAGGGTACAAAAGTAAAATCAACTTCCAACCCTAAAATCAGCTAACTGTTCTCTTCCTCTCTCTCCCTCAGCCGCATACAGCTCTCAGTCTCCCTCTCTCAGATCTGTTCTCTCATCTTCCCCATTTTTCTCTTCCTCACTCGACCCCTTTATTCCCCTTCTTCCTCCGATCTGCGTTGATCTCATGTCGTCGACCATCTTTCTCACTCCCTTTTCTTATTCCTTTGGTTTGTCACTCACAAAACCTTCAAATTAGAGCGAATCAGTGTTGTTCGTGTCGCCAACCCTCAGATCATAACGGATCTACAGTCTGAACAACCAGATCGAAGAGGTGCTGCCGTCAGAACGGAACTGTAAGGCACATGCAAGAAGCCAAACGGATCGGAGGCACCACCGCATCTTTTGTAAGCAATAAATCAGAGAGAATCCAACCCCCTCATCTTCAATTGTAAAATTAATGATTTCAGTTGTAAATGTTGTGATTTGAGTTGTAAATTTTGTGATTTGAGTTGCAAGTTCTTTTTCTCTTCTATGATGACCTTCCCTTGCAAATGTTGTGATTCTTCTTCAATTGAAATTTATCTTTCTCTTCAAAAACATAATACAAGACCCTTTATCCAAAGCCATGGATCTGTAAATGAGAACCAGATGATGGCAATTTTTTTCGAATAACAAGATAAATCTGTTGTTGAAGCCTGGGCTCCCAAAGATATCAAATACGATTTTTTTTTTTTGAATAACAAGATAAATCTTTTGAAATTAATCAGTCTGCTTAATTGTAATGAAGGCTTGTAACAAGATTATTTAGATGACAATGAAAGGCTCTGGTGAGATTAATGAGTTGAATATGGAACAATTCCAGCGCAGTTTTTCAAAAAAAAAAGATTAATCAAGAGTTGATATGATAATCGGGATGAATTAAAGACAATGGCAGCGGCGGCAGCAGCACAATGGAGGTGGTGTGAGTTTGGTAGTCTGGGTTCAATGAGGTTTAATGGAGGTTGTTCAAGGAATCTGGGCTCATGGAGCTCAACATCTCTATTTTTTATATTTTTAATTTCTAATATATTGTGAATTACCAAAATAGCCTTGGTCCACCGGTGGACCAGTTTTAAAGGTTGTCCACCCTAGTGGGCACCACATTTTTCTTTGTAAAAGCGCTATCTTCTCTCATTTGGTGGGATCCACTAACATTTTTGCTTTTTCTTTTCTTTTCTCTTAGAGCATCTCCAATGGGGGTTGCTTAAATCTAGTTGGCAACTTAAGCAACGTTGCTTATTTTGGAGCACCACTGGAGCAACATGACGTGGCAGTTGGGTTGCTTAAATTTAAGCAACGGTTGCTTATTTAAGCAACGGTTGCTTATTTTCTCTCCTTACTTTTTGACTAAAAAATCATATTTTCTTTTCATTCATGTACTTGTATAGTGTCATTACCATGAAATAATATAAATATAAGAGGTATAATGAGACCCAACTAAAAGTAAACTAAGCAACCGTGGTTGGAGTGAATTCTGCTTGGGTTGCTTAAATCCTATGTGTCAGTCTGGACCCACCGAAATAGTTTTTAAGTAACCGAACTAGCAACTATGCATTGGAGATGCTCTTAGCTAGCTAATACATGGTCACAAGTTCACCTCATTCTTTTTTCTACTTATGGTTTTCTTCCCTAATCACATTTCCCCCACATGAGCAAGTCGGTACTATATATACTTATATATATAGTATGCATTCTCATACTTACACTGTAAAACAATACTCATATAGTCATATTCATCCCCTAACTCACATGATAGTAATTTTAGTACCTAACTTTGTTTATGAACACAGTACTCTAGTATTTGATTAACATATTTTCAAATTGAAGATTTAATCGTAATTGAAATCCTTCATCTCTTCCCAAAAATTTATTATGTGAAGTTGAACTCAAGAGCTCCCACAAACTCAACATGCACCGTTAAAACTCCACTCGTCAGTACTAATTTACTAATTTTAGTAAAATACTTTTACCCTTTGGATATTTATATATACATATATAGCCGAATCCATTACCATCACTCTAGTTTAAATATCATCTCCTCATTTTTTGTGATATATTTGTTTGACAAGATAATATGTGAATAATGCTATTAAAGCTAAATTTAACATATATTGAAAAATCAATCAAAGAAATGTAACCATTTGGATTGAATAAAAACTTTATTCAAAAATATTTTGCATCCCAATTATAAACATAACAAATTTATAATGGGGAATGCTAACTTACTCCCACTTGATTTTGTGAAGGAGTAAATTAGCAACCAACACCTTTTTCTTTTAGACAAAAAACTCCAAAACTCTCTCTCATTGAAGACAATAAAGTGAGGTTACCAATGTAATTTTGCTTACTCAAACTTTTTTAATTTTAAATCTCAACTTTTCTCTCTCCTCATTTATCATCTTCTTCCACCTTTCTCTGTGAAATTAAGTAACGGCCCCTCTCCTCATTTTTCATCTTCTTCAACATTTATTGGCATAAAGTGACACCCCTTCCTCTGCTCATTCTTGTTTCTACAAATTTGATTTCTACAAGTTGGATTTTGGAACTGAACATTATTGACTCCATGAGGGATAATTAATTGAAGGTCATGAGAGGTTTAATCTACCACCAATTTTCTCGTGCAATTTTTTCCTTCCTCTTAAATCACGTAACTTAATCTATGCAAGAAAACCATAGAAACGGACTAACAATGGCTGGTTCTTGGCAAGGAAAGAGATAGATTGCATCTTTTGTCAATTTAAGTGATGGAGGTTAAAATGGTGAAGGAAAGAAAGTGAGCAGAACGTGGAAAAAAACAAAAAATTTAAGAAGAGAAATGGGTAGCCGGAAAGAGAAAAGGGGTGGAAAGGCAAAATTACTGAAACACCTAAAGTTTAAGTGTTTTTAAAAATAAAAAGTGGGGGTATTTTTTGTCTAAAAAAAAAGGCGTTGGTTGCTAACTTACTCCTTCACAAAATCAAGTGGGAGTAAGTTAGCATTCCCCATTTATAATACTATATATCATGTTTGTAAAAAATTTCCTCAAAGTTCATTTCAACACATAGAAACTTCTTGAAACTAATTTTGATTCAGGCATCAAGTGTAGGAAATAGAATTGGATCAATATTTCATGAATAAAATTATGTATCCTCAATCTCATATTTACAATAATTTTTGTAGATATTCACATTCACATAAGACAAACATACAATATCGGCATTTGATATTTGCACTGTTTAATATCTTTAATATCTGAGTATCATTACTAATACATTATGCATAAATATTTGATTGCCCCCCTCCCCACTCTACTTTTCTTTATTGACCCTTTTTAAAAAACAAAACTTAAAAAACAACCTGCTTTCCCAGGTAGGCAGGAACAGCCAAACCAAAACTTGTGCCGAAACGCGTGTCTTTATAATTTATTTCCCTGACAACAGGGAATCTTTTTTAATTACTACACCTAACATTATTTTAATTGCTTTCGTGTCCATATCTGACAAAAGATTCACCTTTGAAGGAATCATCATTTATTTTATTTCTTGCCAGTAAATGAATCACCGTTACTTCCTCACAGAGGACAACCATGAATGCTGCTACAATGAGACAAAACTCCATTGCCATCCACATCATTCTTTTGAATCTTTTTTTTCTCACTTGCGTGATGCAATCTCGTGCACTGTGGTGGCTGCATTCTAAATTAATTAATTAATGATGAATCCCTCGAGATTTTCAACATTTGTGTCCTTTACTACCACATTCTGCTGGGCTAGTGCGTGCTGCGGTTTGGTGATTAAATAAACAAGCTTTTCCACAAAAATATCAAGAGCCTAATGTTCAATTTGAACTCTTCCTCATATTTAATTGGCCTTTCTTTAGAAAATTCAATTAAAGGAGGATCTAGCAGGATCTTATTTTAATCAGGGAATCTTGCTATTGGAACTGTAGCCCGGCTACTCAATTATTTATTGTAGTACCTGTACGGGGTAAATATTTATTTTTATATAACAAACTTTAATTTATAACATGATAACATTTTTAAATACAGCTTGTCTTTAAACTCAAAATAAATAAAATTGGATATAAATATCTGACTACAATTATTTTGCACTAAAAACTTAATTTTCAACTTAAAATAGATGTTAAAATTATTAATTGAAATTAGAGATTTTACTAGAATATATATAATAAACAAATTTTAATAACATTTTGTTAATAGCCAATAGGTAAGATGTTTTTGTTTTCGATATAAATGAATTTCTTTAATCATATATTATTTTTCTACTCGTTGCTTTATATTTATCACTTCACAATTTCTAACTTAATTAATTTCTAATGGTAATAGAAAAATTGAATAGTCAAAATTAATAAGAGAGTAAAGCTACATTAGAAAGTTAAATACTAATTTTAATACAAACAAAATTAATATATGTGTGGAAACTTTAAAATAATATATAGTAAAGAACATAATAAAGAATATAGTAGAAAGTAAAATTAATTTAAGGTGCTTTTGTTTTAATTTCTATAAAAAAAACTACTTATTTTTTAGAGATATATAACTATTTAGCAAACATAGGTTGGAGTAAAAATCATAGAATAGTTTAATACAGTGTCAGTAATAGTCATAAAACAAGTTGCACTTGCCGTGCCGACTGTAATAGTGTTTTTTTTTTTTAAATTATACCCTAGATTCATGAATCTGTGGAATTGTATTCTTAATGCTAGGGTTGTACAAGGGACGGGTTGGGACGGGTTTTGGTTAACTCTAATCCGGACCTAAATATTGATCGGATCAATTCATAGACCCTAACCCGTCCCTAGACCCGAAGCAACCCGACATTATGCGGGTCCAATTTAGAACGGGTCTATGTAGGACGGGACCGGGTTGGTCCGAGAGACAATAAGTTTAAGACTATTTGATACTAATGTTAAAATTTAAAGATAATAACATACTAAGAAAGTTATAAGTTGGAATTATTTTTTAGAAGAAAGAACTTGAAAGGATCAAATTCTTTCATAATCTATTGCACTTGAGGTTTACATTTTGTTTGATCATTTCTTCACCTGTCTCACATATGCATAATACACACATGATTTTCTCTTGTTAGAACATGAAAGTGTGTATAGTTTGACAAACGTTTATTTAATTCATAAGGTAGATGTTAGACATTTTAATCTCATCTACATGGTAAGATAAATTTGAGGACCATGTATCACATTTTAATCATTATAACAAATTAAAATTTTATAAAATATATATGTGGGACGGGCCGGGTGCCCGAACCTGACCCTACCCGAAGTTGGGTAACTCAAAGATCAACACGAACCCGGTCTCTTTTAATGATCGGGCCGGGTTCAACCCGACCCTAAAGGCTTGGGCCGGGACGGGCTGGCGGGTAAGGCCGGATCTTGTACCCCCCTAGTTAATGCATGACTTAAATGAGTTTAGTAATTCTAATTTCCATAGTTGAGGGAAAAGAATATACATGTGGGGCAGAGCCATTGAAAAGAAAGAGGAAAAGAGTAAAAGACAAAGAGTGAGTTTGTGCGTGGCTCCTCCTAACCAAATTAAAATGGTCAAGGTGGCCAACTTTCCGGTAGCTCGTCAAACCAAGGGTCCTGGCGGCGAACAATTTGCAAATTTTCAATGGATATAAACCAAGACTTTCAACTTTCACGATTACCGTGTGCTAATTAGGAAGATGATTACGACATTGTGTATAATTAATTGAGAAATGTTAACAAGATACTTTTTTAATGATTATAATTGATTTACTCCATCTATTTCAAAATGGTTGTTATATATTCAAGATTATTTGTCACATCTTTTTTCATTTATATCCTTATTTAATATTAAAGATTCACCTATATATCACAATTCTCACAAATCACTTAACTATTAAGGGTATTATAGTTAAATGTTATATCAATTAATGAGCTCTTAAAATGTATGCATTATCTTATAAACAACAACCATTTTAGAATGGAGGAAGTATTTTTAAAAAAATTGATACACACTACCCACTACTTAAAAATTTTGTTTGTTTTTAGAAATTAAATCAATCACAATACTTTTAAAAGAGTGCACGGATAACACTCTTATAATTAATTTATAGGGTCTACTAACAAGTTATTAATCTATCTATTATATTTATATATGAAATTTAGGTTTTCTTTTAGAAGCCTATGGCACGTGTATCTTAATGGTTTTACCATTTCACTCTAAAAAGCTAGAGCATATTCCTATGCATGAAATTTATAAAATGGAATATCCCACTAATTTGTCACGACTAAAAAATGTGTCAATTGTGGTAGTTAAGTTTTGTTAATTACGTCGGTTTCGACCGACTAATCTACATAAACTTCGGTTCTGACAACCGACGTAATTCCCATGACGTTTGGTATAAAATGACGGTTAATAGTAAACCGCCACAATAATCGACGTATTATACAATAAATAAAATTGCGAGCTATATATGCAAAAAACGGCGGCTGAAAATGCCACAATATATTCATATCGATTTTTAGCTTGATAATAATGTGGTCAAAATCGACGTAATGTTTAACATATAGCAACGGTTTCAGCCGCTGTAATTTTTTTATTATCGTGTGTTACGTCGGTTCAAAATATCGTAATATAAGAATTTATATTTTTTTATTTTTCAATTTTCGGTTTTAATATTATTTAATTATTAATAATATTGTTGATTAATCAATTATCAAAATCTATTCATATGAAAAATTAATCCATATTAATTTTTAATAATATGGAATATTAATCCATATGGAAAAAGTAATAGTAATATTGATAATAATAAATTACCCATATATGCATTAAAAACTATGTTTATCACTACAAAAAAAGTAATTTTTAGTGGCATGCAGTTTCTGGCGGTCTTACAAAGACCGCCACTATTAGTAATTTTTTCATTTTTTAAATTTAAATTTATTAGGTTTTTCAAAGAGAAATGTCGTGAAAGGTTTTCAACTCTCTCGCCTCACCTTCACTGTGGCGTCGAAGCCTTTCACCATTGACAACTTCACCTTCGCGATTCTTCTCCTTCTCTGAAATAGAATCCTACTCTGAATCTCCATTTGCGTTTTGCAATTCTTTCATCCATTGGCGCCTTTTCTTCTCAGAATCTCCATTTACGATTTGTGATTTGGTTCTTCCATTTGCGATTTGTGATTCTCAATCGACGCTCATTCTGCAATTCTCGTCTTAAATATGTATGTCTTCTCTCCATTTTGTGATTTGTGATTTGCGATTTGTTTTCCTTTCTAGCTCTTGAATCTGCAATGGAAGTCTCTTCTTCTATTTTTGCTTCGGTTGTAGCTCAGCCATCTTCAATGACTGTTAGATTTTTTGATTAGGTTTCTCTTTGTTTGATCTCTGATTCTGATTTTTGAGTTTCATTTCTCTTTGGAATCACAGTTGAAGCTGAGATCACTTACAGATAAGTGTGTGACTATATTAATCTTGATGCATATATATTAGAAATAGTGGATTAATTGTTTTTCTGGTTAAGATTTCCTTTAATTTGATCTCTTTTTTTGGTTTTTCCTTCTGTTATCTAGCTTTCTCGAACCTTAAATCTGTTTTGTTCAACTGATTCTGGAAGATCTTCAGGTTTTCTTATCACATTTGATTCATGCTCTTTTTTTTTGAATTGTTAAACCTTGCTTGAATTGTAATCCCTAATTTGTAAAAAAATTCAATGGGTTTGTGTTTAAGTCTTTCATTCACTGTGGTTGATCCTGATTATTATCATTCACTTCAGGTCTCATTTGCACCTCAAATTTTCTAAGAGGGAAGATAGGTGTGACTGTTAAATGTGAATCTGGTAGGAAGTTAATTCCTATCAAGCAAGAACATTAGAACCCTAAAATCTAAACTAAGAAAAGGATAAGAAAAGGATAGAAATAAAATACTTGATCAATTTTCTTGTTATCCATTCAAGAGTAAAAGATACAATTTATAGCTAAACATAATTCTCTAGATAACCAACAAGTGTCATCATCCTAATAAAGAGAATATTCTAGAAGTTGACACCTAATAAAAGTTTGGACATTAAACTTATATTGATAAACTATAGATAATAAATGATAAAGTGCATAAAGCCCAATATCTATAAGTCCATTAGAATGAACCTTCTACCATTACCATCCGCTGGAAGAGCATCCTTGTCCTCAAGGATGGGTTGAAAAAAAAGGATGGTCCAAATGGGCTGACCCAAGATAAAACAAACCAATTGAGCTATCCAAGCAATGAGAAGGATCCAAGAGAGTAAAGAGCTGTGAACTTGGCTGGAGCCCAATATAGGATCACCACTGTTTGTAAAATAGCTACGGCTTAAAGAAACAAGAAAATGGTGGTCCAGCATCTTCCAAATCCAATGTCCACGTGAATATCCAGTGGTATACATGGTGAGTAGCCATGTAATGGATTCAACATGGTGTGGCCCAAATAAATAATATCCAATACCTTTAAAGCCACAAGGAAGCCAAACTAGGTAGGGAATGTCAACTACTTTATGAGCATGCAGGCACTTGAAACGTTCCTGTGCAATTGGAGCAGCTCCTGCCTTGGTAAATTGGATATGGGACATATGGCTGGCTTCCACGCCAGGATCAAACGGCCACAAATTAAAGTGAAAGAAGTTGAACGTCAGAGGGTGTGCAACTTGCCAAGGAAGCTGAGTGGGTGTAACTTGGCAATCCCACGGCATAGAGTTTTTGTCCAAAGCACAAGGAAATTCAGTGGGGAGTGTGTTGCCTTGTGGGAGAGACAATTCAAGTGGTGGCCTTAGGGGAGTCTCATAAGACCAGCCCAATATAAGCAAGACCAAATTGACAGAATGTTGGACATGGGGAGCAAGTTTCTTTGGACGCCATGTGGACATAGTGTTATGCAAGGCTTGTCTTTCCACGTGAATACAACTTGACAGGGAGCCAAAAACCATGGGTCCTGGGTCCACTTGAAAAGAAGCCAATGGTGGGGAAAATGACACACCTTGTAGATTGTTAGGTCCTTGAAGAAGCACAAAAGTAACAATTAATAGTGCAAATTTTGAATTCCCCAAAAAGTAGTGTGAAGCTAGTTGGGAGAGCCCGAATATGAGTTCCAATGTAGCTTTGGATGGGACCTTGGCTACGACAGCTGCAAGAGACACTTCTTTGGAATTGGTGGTTTTCGAAATGATATAAAACTTAGTTGAGAAGGGTTCTGAGTTTCTCACCCAATCAGTCAAAACACTCTCCTTATTGGTGGACCTCATTGGCTTATTCAATCGAGTTAAGCACTTGGCTTGATGAGAGCTAATAATATGTTCACTTCTAAGAATTCCTCCAGACTGACTAAACTTAGTCTTCCAGGCCACTGGTAAGCTTTCTTGACCCACAACAGCATAGGCACCTCTCTCATTTGTAAAAGCAATTTTACTCTTGTAGTGAGAAAGCAGCAGCTTAGTCCCTGAATTGGAAATTAAGGGCCCCTCAGAAAGAAGCTCCCTCCACACAACCTTCTTTAGCTTAGTACCAAAATATACTGGTTCAATTAGTATTGCAAGGACACTACAAACTCTGGTGGCTGATTCAACAGGGAACACATGAGAGAAGGCTTTACAAGGGAAGTACTGCTGAAACTTTCTTTGCTTTATGTCATTTTTTTCTTTGAGCTGGCAAATGCTATGCCGTGTGATGAAGCCCTTGGTTTCTTTTTGTAGGTATGACCAATGGCAGAAAGTGGAAAAGGGAACCAATATGAGAACCAGGGATCCTACTTTAAAGGCACTGATACAATCACTAGATGATGAGTCCTTTGACACATGGTAGAGAACCCATAGATTCAACTCAGCAGCCATAAGAACATAGTAGATTAACTCTCGAGTAGCCAAACGATCATTGAATATGGTGAGGCCAAAATGGACTTGTGATTCCGGAAGAGATCGATTAACATGCCATGGAGGAGTGGATTGACCAGGTAAAAGCAACATGCATGAAAACAAGTCACCAATATCACACTTAGGTATGCTACTAGTTAAAGGTGTAATAACCAATATCAACAGGCTCAAATAGTGAGGACTCTCATAATAATACCACTGGCCTTTACATGAGGTTTCTGAATGTACCATGCTCTGGCTGATAAAACATGTCGTTTTTGTGGAAGTAATTGCTGAAATCAGACAGGTCAATGCCAGCATCAGTGCAGAATGTCTCCCCTGGAGGGTGCGTCCTGCTGTAAATGATGCATGGGATGTTGGTCCCAACTTGAATACATGGTAGAGTTGTGATAGAGACAAACAATTGAATTCGTGGTTAGCTGTGAACAGGTCAGGAGCCTGGCATTTAGAGTAGTCACCATAGGGTAAAATGGAAGCAGCATTTATTCCAGGGTCAAATGTCCGTCTAAACAACTCTTTATCTTGACACAAAGGCCATGAGGCAGGAATTGTAGTAATGTATAGTTGCATAAACGACCCGTCAGTATAGGCAGCAACAATTTTCTTTTCAGATTCTTTCTCATGCATTATATCAAGCAGTTGGGGTGCAGTTTGTGAAACAGTATCCAATATAGGAAAAATAGTAGCAGACCTAATCGGGGAAGGTATAGAAAGAACCTGTGTAAGGGTTTGAGTAGAGATAACTGTAGACTTCTCCATAACCAAATCTGGGGATGTAACTATTGCAGATTTAACTTGAGGTTCATCTTGGGAAATGTCCACAGATTTAGAGAGAGAACCAGGTGCCTGTAGAGTCTCATTGCAAAGATCAATACGCTGAGGAATAGCTTGCTCAGATGTGGTGGAAAATGCAACCTCTGATGTGGTTTGAAACCCAGATTTGTAAGAGTTTTCAGTTCTGCTTGAAGTTGGAACCACGTTTGCGTATTGGAACAAATTTGTAAATGGCTTTGCGTTAGATTTCTTTGATCGGTTGTTTCCACTGTTGTAGACAACACCGTTTGTTATAAATTGCCACTTGAAGTCATCCCTAAATTTCTCCCAGGAATCAATCTGATCATGCACTATCTGAAACCAAGTGGAAGCGTGTCCTCTCATGCACTGGGCAAGCAACTGCAAACGGGTTTCCCATGGGTAAGGATTTTGAAGGAAGAAGAGTCCAGCATCCAATAGCCAAGAACTTGGGTTTTCTCCATCGAATGAGGGAAGTTCACAGCTACCCGTGAACCTGTGCGTTTGAACTCGTGAAATTTGTGGGTTATGGTTTGGGTAATAATGTGGCTTAGGTTGTGGGTTGTACTGGTGAATCTGGGGGTAAGTGTCTATAACCGGTTGGGGGTAGTGTGAGTAATAGGGTGGGAAAGGTGAAGCATATTCAAAGTTTGGGTTTGGATGGGTGTAGTGGTATGGTTGGAAGTGGGTACTGTTTTGTGATACGTGGGGAAGGGAAAATGGTTTGGGGTTGTAGGAATAGTGTGTGGCAGATTGGGTGTAGGAAGAGGTTTGGTAATGGGGATACGGTGGGGGTTGTGGTGGGATTGAAGGTGGCTTGTTGTGCTGGTAGGCAACTGGATATGAGAACCCAGAATCAGTAGAATGTTGCTCAGAAAAACCTTCATTATGAAGCACTTCTGAGTGAAACGGTGCAAGATCTGGAGAAAACATCACTGGATGTAACCGTGTGGGAAGCAAGAGATCAGAATGAAAGCACCAATTTGGTAGGAAGTTAATTCCTATCAAGCAAGAACATTAGAACCCTAAAATCTAAACTAAGAAAAGGATAAGAAAAGGATAGAAATAAAACACTTGATCAATTTTCTTGTTATCCATTCAAGAGTAAAAGATACAATTTATAGCTAAACATAATTCTCTAGATAACCAACAAGTGTCATCATCCTAATAAAGAGAATATTCTAGAAGTTGACACCTAATAAAAGTTTGGACATTAAACTTATATTGATAAACTATAGATAATAAATGATAAAGTGCATAAAGCCCAATATCTATAAGTCCATTAGAATGAACCTTCTACCAGAATCAGGAAAACATAATCCACATGTTGAGTATGTGCTTTTTATCAATTTTGAAGGAAACTATTTGTAACTTGAATGGATGCAAACTTGTTGAGGCTGGAGATCTTTGCGAGAGAAGAAATGGTCTTTTTTTCCTCCTTTATAATGTTTAGTGTAATAGTTAACTATCTTTGAAACCTGAGTTTATATTATGTTGCAGGCAGAGAGGAGTTGATCTCAACTGGAACTGGAGTGTAGATTGAGGAAAAAATGAGGTTTGTTATGTGTCTTCAATCTATCTGTTCAGGTCACAAAATTTGTTAATTTATTGTGCTTTTAATGTGGCCATTATTGATAGATTGTGATAACAACATAGTGTGACACGTGAAGAGGCTTTATATGGGTCTTTGTGCACTCTGGAATGGAGGTAAGTTTATTTTTCAGCAGTTTGTAGAAATCAAATTGATTGTTTCCATATAATTTTTCTATGTGCTATTATTCAAGATGTGCTAGGATTATAATATATTCTAATATCTTTGTGACTGTTTAAAATTGTACTTCTTTTATAGGAATGCTTCCATTATAACCTGCAGAACGAAGCCGAAAAACCTTTACTCATTGTTTATCCAGGTTCAGTTTCCCTGCTAGCTTTACATTTACAATTTTATGCCATGGTTGGTGTGACTAAAATGTCATTTGTTGTTATAAACAGTTATTTGCAATAGCATTGTGCTGCATAGTAGTTATAGAACCGGGTTCTGTCAAGAAAGTGTCAATTCATAGATTTCCTGACTTTTCTACCCTGCATCATGTAAATATGTTGATCATTTTTGGGTAATAAGCTTAGCATATTTACCAATTGTATTACAAGCCATTAGCCATAGGGGACATAGTCACTCTTTTTTCCATGCAGACTCATGACATTCATCTAAATGATGCTGATTTCCCGGATGCAATTTGGTCATGAGTTAGAATCAAGGTGGAACACAAAATTAAAGTAGCAGAGGTATGTTAGTTGTGCAATTATAAAATTTGGACTATTTATTTTGTAAGAAAAAGGCTTTAGGAGATGGTAATGACACATGTTGTTGGTAATAAATAACAATAGAGCATATCAAGAGTAAGTTCTCAGTAATTGCAAAATTTCCACAGGTACATTGGAGCTATGAGTTTGTTTCTGGGGGAACGAAGAATCATCTAGTTTTGGTAAATATTAAGAACCAGGTAACTACAAAAAAGAAGTTAGAGTACAATGAAAACCCTGAAATCTGCCTTGTATCAATGTCCATTCCTCTTTCAATTTAGCATGATTCTATCTCACACAAGTGAGAACCCTGAATCTCAATCTAATAACAAGTTCCTCTATGGTATATGAATAATTGAATATGTATATATCCATTTCAATTTTACAACTAATTTCAAACTAATTTATTGTTCTAATCTGTGTCTCTTTGTCTTTGATTGTGCTTGGTGTAGGGTGTATTCATGTGTTCTGACATTAACATATTTGATAGGCAAATGCAAGCTTGTGGAGAAGCTGCAGCACTCCTTTACCGATGATAGCTATAGCTTGTTCTTTGATTCTATAAGTTGAATGAATTTATCAAGTTCAATTTTATCACCTTCCTCAGATTTTTTTCCTTTTCAATTTCTTATATTTGGTCTTTTCTTTTTGTTGATAAAATGTTAAAATCTCTTGCAGGGAGTCAAGAAGTTCCAAAGTGCAGGAAGCTCTAGAATCCACATCTATTAAGGTTTGTTGCACAATTAAAAAGGATCTGACATGTACATTTAGTTTTGAACCTCAGACTCTATTCTATCTTCTACTTGAAGACTGATCTTTATTTATACTCTATATGAGCTGATTTTGTTTTCTTTCTTTGTATTGATTTTACTGATTCTGTTTAACTTAGATTGATGCTGTGCTTCTTCTCTTTGTATGAGATGAATCTACTCGTGCTTTGAATCCTTGTTAGAGATGATCTGTTTTGATGTGACATTGGTTATGTTTTACTTTCTTTTTTCTTGAAAGTGTTCCTCATTGTTTGACCTTTTGTATTTGTAGAGGGGGAGGTCTTCGTGTGTGGTCTCTTACGGATGCTGGGTTCTGGTTTGGATTCCCTTGTACCCGTGAATAACATTGCTTGTGTTGTTGCTTTCTCTGATTGCTCATTTTTTATTCTTTTCCTACACCAACTAGTGATTTCTTCCATCTGCTGATTTTGCAATTTCTAAAGTATGACACTCTGAATTGAGCAACTGTACTTTAATGTCATTAATTTAAAATATATGCAGGTGTTGGTTGAGTAAGAGCTAAGCCAAACACTTGATTCCTCTTAGGTTTTAAAAAATGACGCCCTTGCCAAAGTTTTGGGGCCAGATCATTCCGGATGTGTGCGAGGACTAGGTGTAGGAGCTCTTCATAGTTTTGAGTTTTAAACTTTTATAGAACATAGTATTCCTATGTATCCGTAGTTCATACTCAGAGAAAACTATGAACAAGGTGTTCTTAGCATTTTGTGGTAATTGCGTTGTTGAAATTTAATGGTTACTTATGAGACTTTCATATTATAGAGAATTTAATGATCACTTTTAAAAGTAGTTGAAATTTCATGAGTCTTTTGTATTATAGAGAATTTAATTGTGACTTCTTTGACTTTTATATAAGTTTATCATATGAAATTTATAAAGAATAAAATTTCCTCTTTTTAAGGTGATGGTAATATGATTCAAGAACATGAATTTCAGCTCAAAAGAACCCATTTGTCGTTAAAATATTTTGTGGCGGTCATTGTGGCGGTCTATTGACCGCCGCAAATTGTTGTGGCATGTAAAACCAGCAGTCGAGTGAAAACCGCCACAAATACGTTTGTGGCATCCGGGAAGGTGGCGGGCAAGTGACCGCCACGTAATCATTTAGTGGCGGTTGTAAACCGCCACAAATTGAAAAACAGACCGCCACTAAAAAATAATTTTTTTGTAGTGTATATTCTTATTTCTCTCTTCTTTAATTATTGTTTCATATTTTTTAATTTCTTCCTCTTATATGCTTATCTCATCACATTATGATTAAAAAAATTCATTATCAAGTGTATTTCACAGAGAGTGTCAATTGAGAATGATTGTAAACAAAATCTAGACATATAGAAATTTAAAAAAAAGTTTAATGAACTAGGCCAATTGGAAAAGTATTTTAGAGTCTAATGTTTTCTATCTTATTCAATTTGTGACCAGTTTCGTCTAGAGGGATATTTTATTTCAAAACGAAGAAACTTCCATTAACATTAGTGAATGCTTACTTGAGCTTGTAAAGCAGAGTCATCTTTCATTTCATTTTATTATTTTTAAAAGTAAAAAATTGTTTAAATTGAAAGGTAAGGTATTTTACTTTGCAACTACAAAGAAGTTTCATGCTAACTCCAACTGTTTATATAGTTGCAAAAGACATTTATATATTTAAAATATGATTTATTGAAAATAATAGTGATTTATTTAGGGAATTAAAAAAACTATGTTAATCATACGGTGTGGCGCAGTGGTTAACTCACTTTATCTCTTAATCATGAAGTTGGGGTTTGATCTCCATCCGTGGGAGTGGAGCGTGTATTGTGGTCACCCGTTTACCACTTAGTGTGATCACTCGCGGTGAAGCGATTAGCTGTTGTTGTCGGCCTGATACCCTGAACTTAAAAAAGAAAAACTAAATACTCCTTTGATTTTCTATTTATAAGACCCTCTTAAAACATTTGTGCTTATTTAAGAGAATGTTTAATTAGATCAATTAATTATTGGATTTTAAAAATTTTATACAATTTTTCACGCTTTCCTTAATTAATGTATTGGGTAGTGCAGAAAATAATTAGTTATTAGTGGTAGTTGATACTTAGGATTATAAAAGCTAAATAAAGGGGTATATATGAAAAAAAAAATATTTCTACAGTTTAATAGGTAGTTTATATTGAGGGACACCAACAATATCTCTGGAAAGTCTTATAAAAAAGAACGAGAAAGTATATTGGTAAATGGTGGAAACTATACTTATCAAATATTCATAATTATCAAATTGTTGTCACCAAAATATTGGACATCTTGTAATGGCATGATATTTTGTTTTTCTTTTTATAGACAAATGAGAGTTTGTGTTTGCTTGTGTGAGAGAGATTAATTTAATCAAAATAACATACAAATGTGATAAAATTTTCTCAAGAAACTACCCATTAGAGTAAAAAAAGCTTTTTTAAAAATAAAATATTTAATCATCTTATTTGAGCTCCCCCAAACTTTTTCTTCAAGTTCCGCCACTGCTAGGTATGTTTATGTGTTGATTCAAATTTTGTTGTGATTTATTGCATTAGAAGGATTTTAGGGCTAAATTGCATGTCTTAGGATGTTGCTGATTCTTATGCAGTTAATTGATTTAATAGGAGAGTAAGTCGAACAATGTGTTGTTGACGCCAGATGTGAAATTAATCCTCTGAACCTGCGAGCTAACCCATGAGTCGGATTAGTATGACCATTGCCCAATGTCTATCCAAATTGCATTTTTACTAATTCAACCCGCCCTTGAGCTTGGCTGACTCACATCTTGGAACCCAAATCCATAGCTTATAATCAGGCGTGAAGCTTCCGTCCTTCACGGCCATTCACTGAGCTGGTCAGATCTGTGGCCTACATTGATTGAAGTGAGAAAAGTATTACTTACACATAGTCATATATACACTAACATGATCACAAGACCAAAAGTCAAAATAAAATTGAAGTGTGTTGAGAGCACTGCATTTGGAGAATGAAAGAGAGAGGAAAGAAAAGAATCGAGAAAGGATGCAGATTCCAGATCTTAGATTGGTCAGTCCTTCCACGTTAGAAGCTGCTGGGCCAAGAGGAAAGGGCACGAGTAGGGAAAATTTTGAAGGTACAGTGGGTCATGAAAGCAACCAGCATGAACGTGATGAGATTGATAGACGACGTCGCATCGACTCACACACACACACACGCACTTGTTCGTTTGAGAATCTTGCAAAGATACTAGACCCTGCCTTTCTCGCCCACCACTTCAAAAGAACATTTGTTTTCATGCGTTTCAAAGGATTCGCCTCACGTGCTTTCTGTCTTTCACTCTGTCACTGTTCCTTGTCATCATCAACTACCCACCCCCCTCTTGCATGTTCACTTTTTAATTTAAAAAGTGTCTCCTTTTAATTTAATTTTTCCGATCCATGCAAAACTTATGGTCACCGTTTTTTTTTTGTTTATCTTGCAAATTTTGAAAAACACATATGTTTCAAATTTCAATGGATTATTTAAGGTTGTAATTGATTTTCAGTTTAAAAGTACATTTGCAATATTGAAATTCGAAATTACACATTCAATACCCCAAATGTGAAAAAGACTTAAGACTTCTGTTAGTGAAAATACTTTTAAATTGAAAACCCAACAGACACTAAACGTTTTTGAACAAAGTTAGTTTGAGTTAATTTGTTGTAGTTCTAGCTAGGTCGATCAATAACATAAATGAGTAAAAAAATTCATATTTTATTGGACTACCTAAGGTTAAAGGGATTTAATCTAAATTTTGGGTTAATTGATTTAGACAACACCAATTTCAAAATATTATTATTTTCTTCCTTTTCAAATTCTTTTATCAACATTTTCTATTGTTATGCGCGCGTGATTTGCTAGCTGGGATTTTGTTATTCAAAGTTCATACATAACGAAAGAGGCCAAAGCCCAATAGGGACAAGCATGGAGTTGAATCAAATCAATGAGATCTCTGAATTTATGAGTATACTTGGATCAATTATTCTGTTATCTTTAAATCAATTTAATAGTACTCAAAACCTATATTTATAGAAGCTTTTTTCCTAAATTGATTTTAATTTTTAAATTGTAGAAGAATTTTTGTATACACTATGTATACATTTAAAATATTTATAAAGTGTTTCATAATGGGACTATTTGTTTATTTATTGTTCAAAAGTGAGTTCGAGTCAGCAAGTTAGTCCACTTAACCTAACAGGCGAGACAGATTAGGAGATTCAACCTGCCCACCCCTCCCACCTAACACACTAACAAAGCAGGGCGGGGCAACCTGCTAGGGCATGTTTTTTCTTTTGAAAAAATGTAAATTTTAATGTCGTTCAATGTTTTGGTGGGTTGATTTGTGAGTGAATCGTCATGTCAATTTTCTTTTTATTGAAAGTGTAAACTTCAATATTTTTAGTTATTTTGGTGAGTTTCGATAGGCCAGCTTATTGACCAACTTAATTAACCCGCCTTTAAACGGGGTGGGTCAGAGTATCCCAAATCATTCTTCTGGTCATCCAACCCGCCCCACTTTAACCGAGTTGAAAATGAGTTGAGGCGAATGTGCTTTACCATCCCAATTACAAAGATTAATTTTTTTTTTCGTCAAGGATTTCCCTAATACCTTCGTGACATAAAACTTTGTCTCTTTTGACAAAGTTTTTTAATTTCTTGTAACTATTAAAAATTAAACACTTGTCGGCATATGAAAAAACATAACTTTCTACTAGCTACAAGTCTACAACTATACATTGTAAAGATTACACGTGATTTCAAAGAAGAAAATCATAAATTTTAAAATAAGGTTTTTAGAAAACTTAACCAGTCAAAAAAGCAGTTAATTTATTAAGCTGTGCTAATTTGACAGGACATAAAATATGAAGGACATCAAGACAAATTAAGCTGTTGCTTGCTGTCGACATATGTGGCCTTTTATAATTTATAATAACCAATCAGGGTATCAGATATTGTTTTTTAGTTTTTTTTTATTGAACTCTTGTTTTTTAGTTGATTAGTCCAAATTGATTAGTCTTTGAAACGAAATATATATAAAGCTGAATGTAATTATAAATATACTAAATATAATTTGGAAATAGCATTATCAGGGTTTCGTGCGTGTAGTTCTCATCACACATATGCATGTGGAGGAAACAGCGACACCTTGCGGGACTTTGAAAAGTAGGAGGAGGATTCTGGAAAGAGGACTTCCTGTGTTATGCTATCCAGGTATCCTAGGGAACAACACAACTTGGATTCCGATTCCGATTCCGATTCCGATTCCACGAACCTTCATGCATCACAGGTTTGGTAGGAAAATGATTTATGTTTCTCTTCTTTAGATAAATTCGGTAAAATTGACAATGAAAGAAGTCCTTTCCAGCCAGAAGAATGATTATGATTGATTAAGTTAATATATAGGGGTGGCAAAATAGGGTTGGCCCGTTGGGTTAGTCCGTTTAGCCCATCTTTTTTGCGGGTTAGGTTGGGGCTTTGAAATTAAATTTTAAAAGTCGGTCAGTCTAACCAAACCCGCATTTTAACGGGTTAATGATGGGTTGAGTTAGGTCAGTCTGTCAATTCATTTTTCACCTTTTTTTTTTTGAAAATTTTCAAAATTTCTTTCTATTTTTATTCTTTAAGTAGATTATTGTAAGACTCGCATATATTACAGCTGATCTAAACTAAAAAAAAACTATTTTGAAAACTCAATGGATTCACATATATAAGTTGTGGCTTTTATTTCTATATTATGTTTTGTCTAAAACTTTCATGAATGCTTGACACTATTGTTTATAATAGTTGGTTGACTATTATTGGCTGAAGTAAACTATTATTGATGAGTACTCTTCCGTCCCTAATTATAAGGTAAAGTTGTAAAAATCACGCTTATTCAGAAAGCTTTAATTGATACATTGGTTTTTTTAAAAATGGTACAATCTTCTATATTTACCCCTATTTAAGTGGGTAGTACTAGGAGGAAATAGAATAAGAGTGAGTTTCAATTTCAAAATTTTGGAATTGAAAAATCAACAAATGCAAAGACAAATATGGAAAGAATATTAGCTTTTATATAGTTAGCTTATATTTAGTGACACCACAAAAGTCTCAATGTTATGTTAGCTTATAATTAGGGACGAAGGGAGTAATATTAAGTGAGTGTGTATCAAAGAAAAAATGACAATTACCAATGATTTGATGAAGGTTATTGACATTTACACTTGATAGTTGCTACCGAGGTTACAACTTTAATGACAACGCATGATAAATATTTTTTTGTTATTGTTATTGGTGAGACTTTCTAGTTGAATTCATAACCTTTAAAGAAAAATAATAAGTATAATTCTGATTTTTTTCATGAGCCAACATACGAAAAGTGAAAGATTTCTTAAAATTTATCATTGCACATCTATTTTTATTTCACTACATTTTCAAAGTGTGATAACCCACCAACCTGCCATAATATGGGTTGGGGTGAGACTTGGAACCCAAATGTCAAAAGTGCGCTAGCCCAACCCAACCCGCATTTTGGCAAGTTAGTTGCGGGTTAGGGCATGCCCACCCCACTAACCTATATTGCCACCCCTAGTTATATCCAATACTATTAAATATATGGAAAATAAAGAAAGAAGAAATAAATTGCACCCTCAAGGAATCGATCTTTAGACCTCCCCACAACTAATATATTGAACTGCAATTAAAAAAAAATTCAAATCACTTTATTACTTTTATGTTAAAAATGAGGATAAACATGAAGAAAAAAAATTAATGTTTCAAACACTTCTCCATCCCTTTGAGGCCGCCACCAGCCCATCACCATCTCCTTTGGGCCTCACCCTCCCAAAAGGTAAGACTTTGTGTACTGACCAAAAAAAAAGGTAAGACTTTGTGTCATGGAACTAGGGGTGCACATGGGTTGGGTTGGATGGATTTTGGTCAAAATAAAATTCGAACCGATCAAAATTGGCTGGGTTGGGTTGGGTTGGATTTCACGAATTTCTTCTTCGGACCCGACCCGAACCAACCCGACGAAGTTTGGATTGGGGTTGATGGATTTATTGGGTCACTATATTAAAATAATAATATATCTGAAATATTAAAAAATCTTGCAAAGATTGTTATAAATTCAGAAAAAGTTATAAAAAGTATTAAATATGTTATAATACTAAATAGCATGAAAAAGACACAAAAAGTTATAGAAATAATACCACATAAATGACATATAGTCAAATATCATGAAAATATAAAACTTCATTACCAAATGACATGAAACAATCTAATATAAATAGTATCTAAAAAGTGAAAAACAACACTAAATGTCATGCCATGACACTTAGAACTTAGATGTCTCTCTAACATGCCAAATAGCTATATATAAACATGTAACAAATAACTACGAACAAATACTCTAAGTTCAAATATGACAAATAACTACAAATACTTAAGTCTCAAAGTTTCAAAAAGTCATCACTCCGACACTAGCACTCCAAGTATGAGTAAAATTATAAAAATTATTATTATATGTATGGATTTTGGGTTGGGTTGGGTTGGATGGATTTGAACTGAATCCGAAATCCGATCCGAACTTGGTTGGGTTGTAGTAAAATCCATCCGACTAACCTGATTGTCCGATCCAACCCGCATTTTTTCTATTTGATCGGATTGGGTTGGGCGGGTTCATTGGATTTACCCGGCTCATGTTCACCCCTACATGGAACCATATAAGACTTCATTCAAATTAAAACAGACCCTAATTTGGCCGAAGTCATTTTCATGACTAATATTAAAAGGGCTTAATACATCAGAAGGCCCCTGAAATTGTAAAGGGAATCAGTTCCAGGGCCTGTAAAATTTTCGCATCAAATTGGGTCCCTAAGAATTTTTTTTTAATTCAATTAAGGACAAAGTGTGTCTGATGCTGAAGTGGCTTCAATTTTAGCCTACTCAGCTTTTCCACGTGGCATTTGGAATTATTTTTTACCTGAAAATTTCTAAAACTTTATTTTTTAATACCAACTCATATATTGAAGCATAAATAAAAAATAAAAAATTAATAAAATCTATAATCTAAATAGAAACCTAATATAATAATCACTAATGCAAGATCAAGCACCATCCTCGCACACCATGGTTCAGGTTCAAACGACCATGGGGGGTTGATTTGCTTTTGCTCTCCTGCAAACCTGTGCCTACTGATATGCTAAACTTGCTGCTTGTTATGCTGCTGCGTGAACCTGCACATCTTTTTATTTTGATTTGAATTTTGTCTATCTTTTCCCCTGTTTCATTTTCCCCTGTCTTTGTTTTTTATTTCTCTTGTAACTGGTACCTGTTTGAGCAGCACCTCTTGTGCTTTATATATTAACTATGGCTTATCCAAAAAAAGGTTCAAACGACCCTAACATGGAAGCATTAGCCTCTGAATGCTTGCCTTTAACCCCACCAACCCACTCCCTCTTCTCCCACACCGTCAACAACCGCACCTACACCTTCCTCATCGACCCTCCCTTCATCTACTTCGCCATCTTCGACCACCGCCACACCAAATCCCAAACCCTCACCTTCCTCAACCGCATCAGATCCTCCCTAAAGGAAACCCTCGATTCCGTCAATGATTCCACCGCGCCGCCGCCGCTATCGCTCCAGACGCCGTTCGATTTGATTCTCCAGGAGATTCTTCATCTCGATGACGGGAACAGGTCGTCGCCGGCTGTTGTTGGGATCTCGCACGACGAGGGGTTGAAGAAGAAGATGGTTGTGGATTCCGCCACCGTCATTGCCAATAGGACGAGCGCCAAGGGTCTTGCTGCCGCCGCGGCGATGGTTGATGTCAACGATGACCTTGTTTCGATGACGGCGGTGGCGTTCGTCAAAACGCTAACCCAGAAGCCATTTTGAGGGTTTGATTCGCTTATGCAAGAAGCTGGATATACTCTCATGTTGATGGCAAAAGGGAATCTTGGAGATGAAGTGAAGCATGCTAGTGATCATGTTGATTTAGGGAATCTTTGAGATTGGTTGTTGTTCTTGGTGATGGAGGAAGAAGGAGAGTTTGATTTCTTGTCAGGGTTCAATTTGGGGATGGGGAAGATATATTTGTAATTGAGTTCAATTTGGGGATGAAAGGGTTTAATTAGGGATTGGTTATAATTAGATTATTAGGTTAGTTTATTATTTAGATTATTAGATTGTTTAGTTAAGGGATTATTAGATTAGGTTTTTATTAAGTTTTTTATTTTTTTCTGATTAAATAATTGAGTTGAAATTAATTTTTTTTAATTAAAAAAAATTATAAAAACCACGTGTAATTGATGACTTGGACAAAATTGAGGTCTGACATCATTTGGAAGAAACATTGAATTAAAAAAAAAAATTCATAAGGACCCAATTTGATGCGAAAATTTTACAGGCCCTGGAACTGATTCTCTTTACAATTTCAGGGGTCTTCTGATGTATTAAGCCTATTAAAAGTGATATAAAATTCCTACTTCCATAGACATATTTGCCCTTGAATATAAGCAGGGGTCAAGCACCAAAGTTATTCTATACCGGCAGAGAAATTTCTTTCTTTTTTCTGAACATATAACAGAGTTTTCAGAAAAAAAAAATATGTGCAGAGAGCAAATTCAGCACTGTGTATGTAGCCTAGTAATTGAGACAGAGGCGTGTAGAGTTAATTTTTTGCTATGATAAGTTACTTTCTCTTATTTTCATCTTTTTCCCCTCTTATGTTTCCAATTCATCCTTTTACATCTTTAATCAAAGGTTCAATCTTCAATAAACAAAGTGGGGCGAAGTGGGGATAAAGAGAAAGAATTGCACCCAACAGAAAAGGGCAGCTCTAGCCATGTTAGTATTTTGATTAGTTTTTTTTTTTTTTTGAAACTAGTATTTTGATTAGTTGGTATGAGATAATTTTGGGAAATAGTTTTGATATAGAGGCCAAAGGAACCGTGTGGTAGTTTTGATTAGAATAGGGAATGAAAGGTTACAGGCCGGAGGGTGATACGCAGCAAGGAGTTAGTGGGCTGGACTATGGGCCAACATCATCAGACCTGCCAAAGGAGAAGAGAGTTAGTAAAAGGCCTAGTTGGTGGAAAGACTTTATTTAAGTCATTACATCAAGTTTATATTTACTTAAGCCCATGTACTAGAACCTTCCCTAAATGTTGAGATGAGGAAAGATGTATGGCTATACCTCACTGATGAGGAGAGCCTCCACTCTAACTATATTCACGTCTGAATTCAATGAATGGGTACCAGAGTATTGAAAATTGTATTTATTAGCTTAGCTAGAGTTCTTCTTGAGTATTGTTGTGTGTTCTTAGTGGTAGAGAAATCTATCTATCCGAGGCTTGTAGATTGTGTCTCTCTATAGGCCTCACTAGTATGTCGATTTACAATATTTTAGATTTAGACTATCCTAGATGAAGACATATCATGATAGTTCTAGATAGTTTGGAAAAATTGGCATTGCAATAGCTTAAATCATCTAAGAGATTCTAGAACTTGCATCAGGTTTATCACCACTCCTCCTTGATGCAATTTTCTCTTACTCCAATAGAGTGCGCAAATCCTTGCATCTTGCTCAAGGTAATGCAATAGTCGAGTTTGATCTATTTAGTTGTCTTTGCTTCTCTATTGATTGTGCAGCTATAGCTTTCTTCTTTGATGTTGCTTTAAAGCTTTCAAACTCAAGTATGACCGAGTTGTATGTTTCATATATGTCCACCAATGATCTTGCTCGTTTCGCAGTAGACTCCTGTGAGGAAAAACTCTTTGATGTTGTGCTGAAGGTGATGGAGGCTCGCCTGAGTCTTCTATTATTTCTTCAACTTCATCTTGAGGTAGTTAAGTTGGTCTAGGGATATTCTTCTCCGCTTTTTCAAGATGCATTTTCATCAACTTCAACATCTTTGTTGATGATGAGATTCTGAGTTTGCAAATTGTAGATATAGTAGCATTTTTACTGTGCGTTATATCCCTAGAAGATTCCACAAATTGTCTTGTCTTCAAGTTTGTGTCTCTTCTTGTAACGCCTGATTTTCAGGGGTCATAAAAGTAACATTTTCTCAAATAAATATGCAAGTTATCTTTCAAAAACATAAAAATGTGGAATATTGTTTTCCTTTTCTTTCCAACATAATAGAACACTATGCAATGCATAAATAATTAAATAGCCATACATAAAACATAATTGTCAGACATCAAGTCAATCGACTGCATAAATGAGAACTAATAAAGATAAATAAAAAGATACATTACTCCACAACTCATCACAATGGAAATATACTATTGACATGAAGCTCAAGGCATGACGCTCCTAAGACCGGTATACTCTCTTCTGTCACCATGTAGGGAAGCCACACGCGAAGTAATGTACCGAACCTACCCTAACCCAAAAAGAAATACAAAGTGGTTGATCAACACTATACAGGTCGTGCCACTGTGGAGACTGCTCTACCTGTGACTAAGCCCTCAAAACTTTGATGATGACATAATTGCAAGAGAGAGTATTCAAACTCGAATGATGATATAATTGCAAGAGAGCGTGTGTGTGTGTGTGTGTGTGTTGACAAACACACATTTTATGTATAGAGTTTTTCTATAGTACCCACTCGATTTTTTAAAAGATAAAATTAGCATTCAATACCTTTTTTGGATAAAAATATTGTCCGTCTTATTCTAAAAAGGGATTTGACCTATTTTGCAATAAGTAATTATATTGTCATTTTTTCTAAATGTTATTTATTTCTTCTGCTTCTTTTTCTTCAAGGCCTTGTTGTTAACGACCACCATTTTTCCTGTACTATGGTACACAATAACACTAAGTTTCAATTTTTTCTTTTGCAAATTCACCTAAAATTTGAAACTACTACAAATTTTTACAAGTACTACAACATTTCGTAAATTCCCAAAAACTAATGGCAAAATGCCTTCTATTTACATAGTAGCATCTTCATTACTGCTTCCAAATTAATTTTGAGTATCTTTTCTCATCTACAAACAAAGCAACAGTAAAGGTGCTCTCTAGTCAAAACAGAGCGGTGGGGGAAGTATGAAGCTCGGTGGGGGAAACACTCTTCAATTTGCACATGCACACATAGACGGTGGAGGATAACATCAAAGTGGCAGTGGAGGTACTATTTGTGAGATGCAGAGCAAAACAGACACTAGACTATGTTGAAGATGATAGAAAACGTGAAAGAAAATAATAAACAAGGAGAGAGAAATTATTGATTTAAAAATAAAAATAAAATAAAATACATGAATATCGATAATGTAAACTACTTTTAAGACGAAAGAATTGAAGTTTTATACAAAAGAAAAAAATTTGAATCCTAATTTACTCCTTCAAAAAAACTTGTGGGTGTAAAATATTTAAATTTGCCTCAATGCTCAACACTTGTTTCTTTTATTTGTTGTGATTCTAAATCTTACATGCTTATGATGTTCAAATAAAGATTTTACACATGAGAATAAGCACAAATTAGAAAGTGTAGCGATAAGGAAATGATTAAACGATGTTGCTATACAAATTGATCATGCGGTCAGAAGTTTGATTCTCATGTAAATGTATATGTGGAAAGAAAAATGAAATTTTCATAAAATGCAATCATTAGTAGAATATGAGTGTTTGAGTTTTGAGAATGAGTTCTTATTCAATTTCTTTCCTCAATTAATTTCAATTTTTAGTATGCTTTAAAAAAGTAAGTAAATATTAATTTATTAATTTATTGTTCAAGTTCAGTAAAAATAAAAATTGATTTATCTTCAAATATGAATTAAATGATTGATTGTGTTAACTTAAGTTCAAATTTGATATTTGAAACTTAATTGTATTATTGTTGATAACATGTTTCATTTTTTAGGTTGGTTATTTGAATTTTTATTTTCCTTATGTGTATCCCAGTTGTGCATACACATCCTTTTATTTTATTATATATATAACTATCTTATAACGAAATAACAACATTTTATTAAAAAAATGGATAAAAAAAATTGTAGAGCCTATATTTCTTTACAAAATCAGTGGGCACATATGAGATTGGAGGAGCTTCTGCATTTCACTTTTTCGTATCCTTATTTATATAGTCTTCATATTTTTCTCTTATTATTTCTTCTTGATTTTTTTCGCCAAGCATAGAAGAAGCATCATGGAATCCTGCACATAATTGATGTAACATCAATATAGTCAAATAAACATCCATATGTGCACATGAATAAGATGAAAATCATAAAGAGAGGCTTACGTGTTGCAATCGATTTGAGGATCAAAAGAGAACGGAATAGAGATGTTGCAGAGTTGCGGGAGTTGTTTCGCTCTGTCAGCATTAACATTAAATTGTACTGAAGCTTTTTTGAAACAGTCACATAGGTCCCTACGGTTTTGAGTGGTGTCAGCCCTTTGAACTAAAGTGGTTAATCCGCCACAGCAATAAGTCGATGGTTGGCTAAAACCTGTGAAATATGTTAGACACGGTGCCAAATACGGTATAGCCTCAAAGCATGAGATTTCATCCATTTGGCTTGAAACAAATGAGGTTAACAATAGGCCTAATGTCAGAACAAGAACAAAACGAGACACCATTTTCTTTCCTTGCATCTTAATCTACAAAAGTGTGTGTGTGTGTGTGTTTGTCTATAGAGTTTGAAGATATGATCAATAGTGTGGAGAGTGCCTCAATTTATAAGAAAATGCTAATGAAATTTTATGGCAACCTTATATATTTAATTATTTCTTTACTACTTTTGATACGAAACTTAAATGTTGTCTTTCATCTACAAGGTCAAATGTGATAATTGATGTAGCATGCCTTGTCCCAAAAATGTTGGTCAAACCTAATATTTAGAAACTTTTAAAATTGGAAATTTAATCCTTATAGCCTCGAGTCACTAATTGTAGCATTCATATGGTGTAATTGTAAGAATATTGCATTTTTATTATTGCCATAAAAACATATTGCCAAGCATAATTATAAATAAGTAAATAATACTTTCAGAAGCACGAATATAGGAAAACTTAATTAACACTGACAAAAAAGTAGAAAAAAAATACAGATGATCATAGATATAAATTTTTGAATTATAAAAGACTAAACTCAATAAAGTGCCATATTATTTTTTGAAATCATGGATGTTTATCCAAAAATTTAAATTTTGGTGCACATACTTGTCATTGAATAGTAAATACACAGAAAAAAAAAAAGTTAATGATAATGTCGCGAAAGATTATTTGAATTGTCAAATATTGACTCTAGTAGATAAATTGTTTTAATTTTTGCCTTGGTTTTTTTTTTTATAATTTGCTCTTTCTCTACTATAGCAGATTAGCTGCATTTGGCTTTTCTGCTTGACAAACATGCTCTCAAACCTTAATTTTTTAATATATATTTCATTTTCTAAGAAAATTGTTTTATTTTTTACTATATTTCTCATTTTATTGACAAGGCTCACTGAACAAATGACGAGTTGAATCGACTGCGAATTATATAATTTTGGTAGTGCACTTTAAAACTTCCTCAAATATATAACTCTTTATGTTTAGTTTAATTTTTTTTCAATTTTCCATTGTGAGATGAAGTTAAAAGTGTTTATTTATAATATTATTTTTAAAGAACTTGAAATGAAGAAAACAACAAATATGTAGGATGCAATAATTAGTAGAATATGAGTTTTTACTTTTAAGAATCAATTTGTATTCCATTTCTTTCGTCGATTTATTTCAATATTTAGTATTCTTGAAGAAAGTAAGTAGAAATTGATTTATTAATGTATAATATTGTTCAAGGAAGGGTGTTTCCGTGTGGAGCCAATGTGGTCTTATGTGGGAAATACAGGTCTATGAAACATCTTTTTTTGTTATTTTTAACTCGTATGCAGAGTGACTCGAGTGGCTGTTTTGGTTTATGTTGCATTTTACTCCACTGTTTTGTTGTCGTGGTATTTGTTGTTGACGCTGATGTTGCTGATGCGTTTCACTGATGTTGCTGTCGTGGTATTTGATACTGTCGCTGATGTTGCTGATGCGTTTCCACTGCTGTTGCTGTCTTGCTGTTGTTTTCTTTTGCTGGTTGCCGTTGATGTTGTTTATTATGGTGTTGTTGTACTGTTACGAAAATTACTGATTTCCTGTTGCTGTCTATTCCTGTTGTTGCTGGTGCCTGAGATTGTTGTTGTTATTCTTAAAAATTTTGAGGCCTGATGATGCCCTGCTGCTACTGTTTTACATGGGCTGATTGCATTTTTAAAGAAGAATTTATGTTGTAAAGGTTCATGGTTTAGAGCTAGTGTTATACTTTTGTTTCAAGGATTGTACTACTTATTTGTACTAGTGCAGAATGACTATTCCAGGATTGTGGTACTCTTTTTCCTTGCTTGGTTTTTATCCCACTGGATTTTTCCAAGTAAGGTTTTAATGAGGCTCTTTCCTGGGATTCCGCCTAAGTCATTATGTGGGTTGGTGGTGGGTTTTAGCACAGCTCTGTTTTCTCTGCTGCTTTTGTTTGTGCCTTTTCGGTTGTACTTGGATCTTGCTTGGTGTGTTTTGTAAGACCAAGATTTGGTCAGGTGGTACAACTCTATGTTTTGATGATAACAAGTTTATTATTATGTATGAACAATTGTGGTACTCTAACGTTTGTCCTTTTAAGTTGTGACAAATAGGCTCTGACTCTGATTCAAAGATGATATACTAATCAGAAGTTGAAGACCAAGAGTAACCAGCACAACACTTCTACACTTAACTAAGTTCTTCTGAACGGTAGCAAACGCTTCAGACGCTCTGAAGATTATAAGCTCTGATGTGGACTCCGAACGATCCAAGCTCTGAAGTTCTGAAGACCAGATGTTCTGAGGAACGGTCCAGAAGCTGAAGACTCGGAAGCTCTGAAGTCAAAGAGTAAGCTGGCTCTCAAGACCAGAAGCACTTCATGCTCTGAAGGCCAGATGTTCTGATGAACGGTCCATAAGCTAAGTTCTGATGATCTGAAGATCCAAGCTTCGCTCTGACTCTGATCTCACAAGCTTCACAAGTTCCAACACGAAGCGACGCCCAAGATCAAGAGTCAACTAGGCTGAGGCATTGTCACTGTTATTCGTACAAAAGCTAATGTACTATTCTGACTGCCTCACCTACGACGATCAGCCACAGCAGGCTCTGGAAATTCCAGAACTGCCCTCCAACGGACAGATTCATCCAACGCATACACATTCTAAACCTTGGAGTATTTAAAGGCTAAAGACTGAAGAAATCAAAGAAGAAACTTTGCACATACACGTGAAATACTTTCAACGAATACCTTAGCAATTTTTCTTCATTGTTCTTTTTGTGTTTACTTCTGCTTGTTAAGAAGCATCCCTTTGTAAACCGAACTCTTTCACAAACTTTGTTTGTAGTTCCTTGAGAGACTAGTGAGGTCATAATTCTTGAGAAGACTAAGACAAGGTTGTCTTAGTGCTACTAGTTCATTGTATTGTTAGTCACTGAGCAGGTTGCTAGTGCAGTTGTAACAATCATTGAATAGTGAATTGTCTTCATTCTAAGAAGGAAGAAATCACCTTAACGGGTGGACTGGATTAGCTTGAGAGATTTATCAAGTGAACCAGGATAAAACCATCGTGTGCTTTTCTCCTTCCCTTAACTCTTACATCTTGTGATCTTTAGTCCGAAAAGATTTTCCTTAATCTTAGAGGGAAGTTTCTAAAAGCTAAAAACTCTATTCAAACCCCCCCCCCCCTTCTAGTGTTTCTATTTATAATAAATTACATTCCACTTTCAAAAAAACAAATATTGTTCAAATTAAGTAAAAAATAAAATTGATTTATATTGAAGTATGAATTAAATGATTGATTGTGTTACCTTAAGTTAAATTTTTATAATAGAAACTTAATTGTGTTATGATTCATATAGCATGTTTCATTTGTCGGGTTGGTTATTTTATTTTTTATTTTTTACATATATCCAAGTCGTGCATATACATGCCTCTATTTTATTATATTTTTAAGAACTACTAACAATTGAAAGAAATGGCATGGCGTGGGTGTGTATGCGGTGGCTGAAATTGAAGAAGAAGGTTGGACGGAAGAATAAAAAGGTGGAGTTGCGGGTTGTGTCGTTAAGGAGGGATGGCAACGGAACCCGAACCCGTGGGGCCCGCCCGAACCCGATATGATTGAATTTGGGTTTGGTATTGGTGAAACACGCACCCGAACCCGAACATTATATATGAAATTGCAAAACTACTCTTACGTATCATGTTAACAACTTTATTTGTTAACAATTTCATCATATTTGAACATTAAGGTATCATATTTTTTGGCAAAAAAGATATAATATATTTTTTCACAACAAAATCATACAAGTTGCATTTTGTTTTGCAAAAAAATTTATACATCAAATAAGGTTAGAATGTGAATTTGAGAGCTACAACAGGTTTGAGTAAACCCGAAACCATCATGGGTTGGAGTTTGGGTTTATATGAGAGTTTGGGTTTGTGATAGGCAAAATCTGATCCGACCCGACCTGTTGTCATCCTTAAATGAGGAGATCGCAAGTTGTTCCCCCCATTTAACCACAAATCCATCTCTATTTGTAGTCGTTCTTCTAGGGTCAATCCCTCTAGTCTTCGTCTGATTTATCCTAGATTTTATTCCTCATTTCCTAAATTAAATAGCATATTCTAATTATTCCTTGGAACCATCCCCAATTATTCTTGTAGAAGATCAAATATTGGACAAAGAAAAAAAATCTCTTAAGTAATTTTGAATCTTTTGAAATTATTTTTATTATTATTTTTGGAATTAATTAATTAGTTATTATTATAAAATCTGAAAGTGTTAATTTTTATGTACTTTGAACATATAAACTATATTAAATTAATGTTATTAAGGTAGGACAAAATTGGGTGCTCACAACACTAAATAATGAAAATTCACAATTTTTTTTGAAAGCAAAATATTTATTGAATAAGAAGTCGAGAAACAATCCTCTCGACTTTGGAATAGTTACAACTACCGCAAATAATGACCATTAACAACGACCGCTAACACCAACAACAAACAACGATCGCTAACAACGACAAGACCGCAAACAACGAAAGCATTCAACGCAATGCCTCTCAGTTGCATTCAGCACCTAGCTTCATGGGCAATAACAACAACTTCATGACCAACTCCAGCAGTAACGACCACCGGAGGACTATGCGTGCACATACGCCTATCAAACAACGAGATCAGAACGAAAGTTGTTGCTATCACAACCTAGAAACAAAGCAACCAAACACAACCACCAAACGTTGAACGCCATGCCTAACACCATGTACCACGCCGCTACCCGCCTACCCCTAGGATGATCATCTCTGAAGAAAGTGCCTCGTTAAAACCTTACTAGGAAAAACCTTAAGGGAAAAACCCTACTAAGGAAAAAGAGTACACATATCAACAAGAGAATCAACATCCGTGTGTAGAGAATCACACCCTAATAAGGAAAATTCACAAATTATAATTGAATAAAGATGTATTGGGCAAGAGTAAAGTCAATTTCATAATCTCAAATACCAAAATAGAGTTTATTACAAGAAGGGCAGTACAGAGGAAAGTAGAATACAAGATAGAATAGAACCATGACCATCCAGGGAAGTTGTGACCTTCCTCCATGGTGCTTTGTAATCGACCTCCAAATGCCCAACCTTCCTCTCCATCAAGCAAGCCTCTTGCAGCTCAAGAGTGCCTCATAAAGGTGTTCAATTAGGTTTAGCATGACAAAAGATATCTAAAAAAATAGGTTAAAAATGAGTTTTAAAAAGGTTTTGATGTCTTCTAGGCGCAACTGCATTGGCCGCCCCAGCGCAATTCCTGTCACAACTGTGCCCGCTCTCCAATAACTTCTGCCTCTTTTCATAAAATGATTGGTGCAGACTCGTTAACTGTTGAATGAAGCTGAAATTTTGATATGTTGTTCACCACACATTAATTTTCAATCTGACTAGTTGGTTTGTCAAAAAAAAATATGTGCTATGAGAACCAGCCCACGTAAGCCACATCTTTGAGTGAAATCTATCTTTGATATTCTTTACAAATACTTTTATCTTTCAAATCTCTTTTGATTTTCTTTTCAAATATATTTATCTTCTAAATCCACCTCTTCTTTTGATCTTCTCCGGGATTGATCTCTGGACCTCCGCTTCCCCAACTCATATGCCCACCAGCTCTTACCACTTAAGCTTTCATTCAATAACATCTTCTCATCTTTTATCAAAACACAAGAGAACCCATAAAAATATCTAATAAATATATAAAAATACTAAATTAATTTTAAAATATAATTAGACATGAAATAAGCCCCAATTAATTAATGAAACTAAAAGAAATATATCTAGAAAATAACCCTAAATCCAGAAACATCAATACCTAACAAACATGAAGAACACCCATGAGAAAATTTAAGGGAAGAACAACTAAAATTGAGGGGAGCATAACTAAAGATAAAATTAATATCATGCGTCTTATTCTAAAAAGGAATTTGACCTATTGGGTAATAAGTAATTATATTGTAATTTTTTCAAAATGTTATTTATTTCTTCTGCTTCTTTTTCTTCTACGAATTGTTTTCTTTCCTACAAAGCCTTGTTGTTAACTCCCACCATTTTTTCCTCTAGTTTGGTACACAATAAAACTAAATTCCATTTCTTCTTATTTTAAACATTTCGCAAATTCACCTAAAATTTGCAACTACTGCAATTTTTTGCAGCTACTACAACATTTCGTAAATTCCCAAAACTTATAGTGAAATGTCTTCTATTTGCATAGTATCATCTTCATCACTGCTTCAAAATTAATAATGAGTATCTTTTTTCATCTCCAAAGCAACGATAAAGGTGCTCTCTAATCAAAACAGAGTAGGAGGAAGTATGAAGCTCAGTGGGGGTAACCCTCTTGAATCTGCACGTGCACACGCAGACGTGAAGGAGAACATCAAAGTGGCAATGGAGGTACTACTTGTGAGATGCATAGCAAAAATGACTCTAAACTATGTTCAAGATGATAGAAAACGTGAAAGAAAATAATGAACAGAGAGAGATAAATTATTGATTTTAAAATAAAAATAAAATAATTACATGAATATCGACAATGTAAACTACTTTTAAGAAGAAAGAATCGAAGTTTTATATAAGAAGAAAAAAATGTTGAATCCTAATTTACTCCTTTACAAAATCTTGTGAGTGTAAAATATTTAAGTTTGCCTCAATGCTTTCAAATACATGTGATCTCTTATTTAACACTAGTTTCTTTTATTTGTTGTGATTCTAAACCTTACATGTTTATAATGTTCAAATAAAGATGTTACACGTGAGAATAAGCACAAATTAGAAAATGTTAGTGATAAGGAAACGATTAAATTATGTTGCTATACAAATTGATCATGCGGTCAGAAGTTTGAATCTCGTGTGAACGAATATGTGGAAAGAAAAATGAAATTTTCATAAAAGTAGAATATGGGAGTTTGACTTTTGAGAATTTGTTATTATTCAATTTTTTTACTCAATTAATTTCTATGTTTAATATGCTTTAAAAAAGTAAGTAGATATTGATTTATTAATGTATAATATTGTTCGAGTTTGGTAAAAAATAAAAATTTATTTATCTTGAAATATGAATTAAATGATTGATTATGTTACCTTAAGTTCAAATTTGATATTTGAAACTTAATTGTATTATTGTTCATAACATGTTTCATTTTTTAGGTGAGTTATTTGACTTTTTTTTATCTTATTTACGTATATCCAAGTTGTGCATATACATCCTTTTATTTTATTACATATTTAGAATTATCTCATAACTAATCAACAACTTTTTATTAAAATTGGATGCAAAAAATTTTAGAGCCTATATTTATTTACAAAATCAGTGGGCACATATGAGATTGGAGGAGCTAGCTCTTTTTCATATCCTTATTTGTATAGTCTTCATCTTTTTCTCCTATTATTTCTTCTCGATTTTTTCCACCAAACATTGAAGAAGCATCATGGAATCCTGCACATAATTGATGTAAGATCAATATAGTCAAATAAGCATCCACATGTGCACATGAATAAGATGAAAATCATAAAGAGAGGCTTACGTGTTGCAATCAATTTGAGGATCAAAAGAAAACGGAATAGAGATGTTGCAAAGTTGCGGGAGTTGTTTCGCTTTGTCAGCATTAACATTAAATTGTATGGAAGCTTTTTTAAAACAGTCACAAAGGTCCCTACGATTTTGAGTGGTGTCAGCCCGTTGAACTAAAGAAGTTAATCCGCCACAGCAATAAGTCGATGGTTGGCTAAAACCTGTGAAATATGTTAGACACGGTGCCAAATACGGTATAGCCTCAAAGCATGAGATTTCATCCATTTGGCTTGAAACAAATGAGGTTAACAATAGGCATAATGTCAGAAAAGGAACAAAAATGGACACCATTTTCTTTCCTTGCATCTTAATTTGCAAATATGAGTGTGTGTGTGTGTGTGTGTGTGTGTGTGTGTGTTTGTCTATAGAGTTTGAAGATATGATCAATAGTGTGGAGAGTGCCTCAATTTATAAGAAAATTCTAATGAAATTTTATGGAAATCTTATATATTTAATTATTTCCTTAATACTTTTGATATGAGACTTAAATGTTGTCTTCCATCTACAAGACCAAATGTGATAATTGATGCAGCACGTCTTGTCCCTAAAATGTTAGTCAAACCTAATATTTAGAAACTTTTAAAATTGGAAATTTAATCCTTATAGCCTTAAGTCACTAATTGTAGCATTCATATGGTGTAATTGTTAAAATATTGCACTTTTATTATTGCCATCAAAACATATAGCCAAGCATAATTATAAATAACTAAATAATACTTTCAGAAACACAAATATAAGAAAAATTAATTAAAATTGATAGAAAGTAGAAAAAAAATTAATCATAGATATAATTTTTGAATTATAAAAGACTAAACTCAATAAAATGCCATATTATTTTCTGAAATTATGGATGTTTATCCAAAAAAAATATTTTTTATGAAATTATAGTTTTCATTGAATAATAAATACATATAAAAAATAAAAAAATTTAATGATAATGTCGTGAAAGATTATTTTCATTGTGAAATATTTATTCTAGTATATAAATTGTTTTAATTTTTGTATTATATTTCTTATGATTTGCTATTTCTTCCACTATAGCAAATCAGCCGCATTTGAGTTTTCTATCTGAGAAACATGCTCTCACACCTTGATTTATTAATATATATTTCATTTTCAAAAAAAATGTTTTAATTTTTTATTATATTTCTCATTTTATTGACTAGGCTCACTGAACAAATATATTGAATCATGGACGAGTTCAATCGACTGCAAATTATATAATTTTGGTAGTGCACTTTAAAACTTCCTCAAATATATAATTCTTTATGTTTAGTTCAAATTTCTTTCAATTTTTCCATGGTGAGATGAAGTTAAAAGTGTTTATTTCTTCTATTATTTTTAAAGAACTTAAAATGAAGAAAACAACAAATATTCAGTATGCAATAATTAGTAGAATATGACTTTTGACTTTTAAGAATCAATCCTTATTCAATTTCTTTCCTTGATTTATTTCAATATTTAGTATTCTTTAAAAAAGTAAGTAGAAATTGATTTATTAATGTATAATATTGTCAAATTCAGTAAAAAATAAAATTGGCTTAATTGCACTTTTCGTCCCTGATCTTTAACCCTTGTGCAATTTTGATCCCCTTTGTTTAAAATGAGCGATTTTGGTACACCAAAGATCAGAATGTGACAATTGAGTCCTTCCGTCAGTTCTCTGTTAAAATGACTTACGTAGCGTTTATTAATGACGTGTCACTGTCAGGGGCGGATCCAGACCTTATATACCAGTGTGGCTAAACATAAAAGAAAGTATAGACTAAAATATATTGAAAGTATAATGAAGTGTATTTATAATGAAAATCGTCTATTATCCATTTTTTGAAAATGAGCTAAAATAACATCATTGTTAATTGTTCCAAGAACATCTCTTTCTATAAAAGTTACAAGACGATCATTTAACCATTAATCACCCATTTTGTTACATAAATGACTCTTTTCAAATTTCATAGCTGAAAAATCACGTTCCACGCTTGCAATTGCTACCGGTAAGACTATTGCACTTTTTTGTATCCATAAGTTTTGCACAAAGATCTGAAAGTTCTTTTAACTTTGCAAATTTTAGATCACATCGAACATTTCTAACATAATTCTGAAGCTGATGTCGCACTACCACTTATGACACAACTACAAAATCATTTGGATAAAGTTCAACCATCCTCAATAATTTTTTCACATCAAAAGCTTCAAATGATGATGAGGGACTCAAACATCAAACACAATGTAAAAGTTTAGTATTCTCTTCATCAAACCTAGCATTGAGCTCATGTAACTGCAAATATAAAACACTAAATAAACAATCATGCTTATAACGATGCAAATTAGAAACACTAGAAGTGATAGCATGTCATCTAGGTTTCTTCCCTTGTACATACGGTGCATCCAAATCAGGCACATCAATGTGATGCGTATTGCAAATTTTCATAACCTTAGATATAAGTTATTTCCATCCATCATTCCTCATAACCTTAGATGATTTTTTTTAAAAAACAAAATCGGCGAATTCCCTTCAGGATACTTTGAATACCTTGATGTGATTTGCACTAACACACCAAGCCTATCTTTGATAATATTTTATAGAAGTATGATTCTCACACTTCACTCATGCATTAGTGAAGTGAAAAATGATTTAGGATAAGGTAAATAGAAGAGAAATTAGCAAAAATGAAGTTCAATTTCGTACATTTGTTTGTCCAGTTTTCTGCCCAAATATCTCTTTATATAGATATTCTAATATCCCTTGGTGAAGAGAAGCATCACTTGGAGAAACAATTGTCAGAAAGCTGTTATATATTATTAATGTTCAAAATTTATACCAACAGCTATGTTGTTTCATCTGGCACGCGTCTGGTAGCAGAAGTGACTGTCTTGGGGTCGCGAGTTCAAACCCCACCTACGCGTTTCACTACATCATCAAATTATCGAACATTAATTAATATAATCAATGATAAAATTCACATTTCCAAGTTCATATTTTGAAAATATTTCTCACAAAAACTAGTGTGGCTATAGCCACACCTAGCCTATGAATGGGTCCGCCCCCGGTCACTGTTACTAATGCCACTAAGATTCCACGTAATTGAAAAAATATTACATTACAAAATGGAAAATTAAAAACTTAAAAAAATAACCCTAAATATCTATCATCATCTTCAGCTCTTCCTCCCTCTCATCTCTTCCTCATCTCCATCATCTTCATCTTTCAGCCCCAAATCCAATTTTTCCCCAATCTCTAAATAAAGAAAGAAAAAAAATCCAGAAAAAATACATCATACCCATCCCCATCTCTCTCTCTCTCTCTCTCTCTCTCCCCATAGCCAAACAACGGAGAAACTCAACCACCACCTTCGAACCCTCCTCCATCCTCTCCCTTCCTCCAACATGGACAACCCTTCATCACCTGCAACTTTCCCATCCTTCATACCACAGAGTAGAACAGAAACTCAACCCATCCCACATACCGATCTTTAGACTCAGATTTAGCACCAAATTCAGCCTCCATGAATCAAAATCCAACCAAAACAACAATACCCAGTTGAAAAAAAATGGGTTTCACGATTGAAGGTGTGTGTGAGATTGAGGATTGTTCAGATCTGGATTTATTCAGGGTTCCAGATTTGGGTTTGTTCAGATTCTTGGAGAAGAAGATGAAGAATAGAGGGGTAGTTTTGGTGGGGAAGGAGAAGCGTAGAAGACCTAGCAGCAGGGGGCTCGCAGCGGGGAGCTCGCGGTCGGGTGCGGAACGACCTTCCAGGCGACAGTGGTATGCGACCTGACAGAGAGCTTTCTGCTTTTGTCGGTTGAGGCGAGTAAGGGTCGCGAACATGGAAAGGGAAACATGGCAATTGTGGTTCGATTTGGGAATGAACTGGAGAATAGAGAATGGAAGGTTGAAAAAGATGATATGAGTGTGGGTGGGTGGGTGGGTTGGGTTTTTCTGGGTGTGATTGGAAGAAGAAGATGATGGAGGAGAAGGAGGCTGGACTTTGGTGAAGATTAATTAATTTAATCACTTTTTTTAGGAAAATTCAATCAACTTAATTAAACTACAATTTTTTTACGGTAATTAGACTACAATTAAACAAAGGGGAAAATTGCAATTTAGTGGCATACAAGTGATATTTTCTGTTTTATTTTGTTTTAATTTTATGGTGTGGCTTTCTTGGCGGTGAAAATAGCAATTCCACACTATTTAGGACGTCCACATAAGCTATAACACTGTTAGCAATTTAACGACAGACTAACGGAATGACCCAATTGTCACGTTTTAATCTTTCTGTGTACCAAAATCGCTTATTTTAAATAAAGGGGATCAAAATTGCACAAGGATTAAAGATCAGGGACGAAAAGTGCAATTAAGCCAATAAAATTGATTTATATTGAAATATGAATTAAATGATTGATTGTGTTACCTTAAGTTAAAATTTTATAATTGAAACTTTGTATTATGATTCATAACATGATTCACAACATGTTTCATTTTTCGGGTTGGTTATTTTATTTTTTATTTTCTTACGTATATCCAAGTCATGCATATACATGCATCTATTTTATTATATTTTAAGAACTATCTCATAACTAATCAACAACCTTTTATTAAAAAATGGATACAAAAATTTGTAGAGTGTATATTTCTACACAAAATCAATGGACATATATAACATTAAAGGAGATTCTACATTTCCCATTTTCATATCCGTATATGTATAGTCTTTATATTTTTGTCGTATTATTTCTTCCGGGTTTTTCCACCAAGCCTTGAAGAAGCACCAATGAATCTTGCATATAATTAATGCAATATCAATATAGTCAAATAAGCATACACGTGTGCAAATGATAAAGAGAGACTTACGTGTTGCATCAATTTGAGATCAAAAGAGAATGGAATGGAGATGTTGAAGAGTTGCAAGAGTTGTTTCTTTTTGTCAGCATTAACATTAAATTGTACAAAAGATTTTTTTAAACTGTCACATTGGTCCCTGAGATTTTGAGTGGTGTCAGCCCTTTGAACTAAAGTGTTCAATCCGCCACAGCAATAAGTCGATGGTTGCACCGGGCTAAAACTTGTGAAATATGCTAGACACGGTGCCAAATTACCATTTATTTTTTGCAATGATGATTGTTTATCTTGAAGTTTTATGAAATTATAATTTTCTCTTTTCATTGAATACTAATGATAATGACGTGAAAGATTATTTTAATTGTCAAATATTGACCCAATTATATAAAAAAAGTTAATTTGATATTGGAAATATTTTAGATATATTTCTCATTTTGTTGAAAAGGGTCACCGGACAAAGTTATACTGGCCTGATGACTATTTCTATCGATAGTAAATTATTTAAGTTTAGTTGTGCATCTTTAAAAGCTTCATCAGATATTTGCACCTGGAACTCGTAACGACTACTTTGGGATGCTGAAGAGACATGCTAGCGTATCATATAAAAGCTAGCCGTTAGAGGAATGTTTGATGGCAGAAGATTCGTTGGCACAACATGATGTAGCGGCAAAATAGAGACAAGCGTGTATTAGAACAAGGTTTATGGACAAATTAAGAGACTTTGGCAGAAAGAAAGAAAGAAGATATGTTGGATTTTCTATAATATTTCCATGTGCAAAATAACCACATGTTCAGTTCCTTGGGAATACGGAGAGTGGTTCTCCATTATTGAACCAGCCGAAATAAGGAAGAGCGACTTAACAAAAGCTTCTAGGCTCACTAGGAGAGATAGAGTACTAGCACCCCATAATTTATGAGAACTTGGAAGAAGCATAACGTTGGTTAGTGGTTAGGTGTTTGTTAATTGTTGTAGTCAGCCGATTTACTCCCTGTAGATATGGGAGTGACATTTGTAAAGAAAACAACTCAAATAATCAATATAATCTACAACTTTTCCGCATTTTACCTTTGTTATTTACTATTCTGCCTTTAAACTTTCAGCACTTTACTTTATTTTAGCTTTCTTTATCGTTTTTCAACCTTATTTCCATCGCTTAAGTCTTTATTTTTTTTCACTTTAGTTGTTCCCTTAGTTAACTAGACCTATTTCATCACCAATCTCTCAATAGAAATCACTAATAGCTTTCCGAAGTGGCTTAAAAACTTACATTGAGGAACTTAGTCCCTTCCTGAAGTAATCGCTTGATAAGGAATCGTAACGTTGGTTGGTTTTCCACCCGCCGACTCACACGACTACCCTTGACCCATATTTATTTGAATCAACAATAACTCTATATTTTTACTTCAATTTCATTCCAAGTTTTTCATTGTGAGATGAAGTTAAAACGTTTATTTCTTCTATTATTCTCAAAGAACTTGAAATGAAGACCAACGAACATTTGGTTCAAGTAATACATGCTTTATTCCCCTTAAGACTTTGGCCTTATGGGACATAACCGTTCCATGCCTGCTGTTCGTCCCTATCACTCACCTATAAACCTTCACCACATCCACCTGCATCGCTTCGTCTCATTTACACGTGCCACAAAAGCGAATCACCTTCCCACGTTAATCCAGTGAGGCCGCCGGTAGCATAACATTTCACAATGGATAGTGCCGTTCTATTAAAAAAAAAGTGTCCACCTTATCGCGTCACACCAAACAGAGCTCTGAAAGAGAAAAAAAAAAAAAGTGGGAATGAATCTCGATTTCACGTCCGCTACTGAAACCCTAAGAAGAAGAAGATGGTGATGGTGATGGTGATGGTGATGATTTTGATTTTGTTGCAGTAACGGAAAGACTGAGTAACCGCCCAGGGTAGTTAAATCTCAACCGCTCATTTCTCAAGCCGCCGTGGATGGGCCAGGCTTCTTCCACGGCCGCCGTCGCTTGCCGCCGCGAAAATTGTCAAGCAAACCGCTCCGGCAGCATCTCCAAGACCAGATCCACTGCCTCGGTATCTCCGATGCTCGCCGCCGAGGAAGACGCCGATGTTAACCGCGGTGGCCGGGCGGTGGTTGAAGGAAAAACAGATTACATCTCCGATCTCCCTGATGAGTGTTTGGCTGTGGTGTTTCAGTCGCTGAGCTCGGCTGATCGGAACCGGTGCTCGCTCGTCTGCCGGCGGTGGCTTATGGTTGAGGGACAGAGCCGGCATCGTCTCTCGCTCAACGCGCAGATGGATCTGCTTCCGGTAATCACTTCTCTGTTCTCTCGATTTGATTCTGTGACGAAGCTTGCTCTGAAATGCGATCGCAGATCGGTTAGCATCCGCGACGACGCGCTTGCTATGATCTCTGAGAGGTGCCCTAATCTCACGCGCCTCAAGCTCCGCGCGTGCCGCGAGATCACTGACTCCGGGATGGAGGCCTTCGCGAAGAATTGTAAGGGTTTGAAGAAGCTCTCGTGCGGATCGTGCACGTTTGGATCTAAAGGGATGAACGCTGTGCTTGATAATTGTGCTTCCCTGGAGGAGCTATCGGTGAAGCGCCTCCGTGGAATCACCGAGACGGCGGAGCCGATTGGTGCTGGCGTTGCGGCGGGGTCGCTGAAGACGCTTTGCTTGAAGGAGCTTTACAACGGGCAATGCTTCAGGTCGTTGATTCTCGGTGCCAAGAACTTGAGGACGCTGAAGCTTTTCCGGTGCTCTGGTGACTGGGATAGCCTCTTTCAGCTCGTTGCTGCGGAAAGGGCCACGAGCATGGTCGAGATTCACCTGGAGAGGCTCCAAATTGGCGATGCTGGGTTGCGAGCTATCGTGAACTATTCGAGCTTGGAGATTTTGCATCTTGTGAAGACCCCTGAGTGCACGGATTCAGGGCTTGTTGCGGTTGCGGAGCGATGCAAGCTGTTGAGGAAGCTTCATATTGATGGGTGGAAGGCGAATCGAATTGGTGATGAAGGGTTGATAGCGGTTGCCAAGTTCTGCCCTAATTTGCAGGAACTTGTGCTCATTGGGGTGAACCCCACTAAGGCTAGTTTGGAAATGTTGGCATCTAATTGCCAGAATCTAGAGCGGTTGGCTCTGTGTGGAAGCGATACAGTTGGTGATCCTGAATTATCTTGCATTGCCGCGAAGTGTGTGGCTTTGAAGAAACTCTGCATTAAGAGTTGTCCTGTTTCTGATCAAGGAATGGAAGCACTGGCAAGTGGGTGTCCCAATTTGGTGAAGGTGAAGGTGAAGAAGTGCAAGGGTGTCACCTCTGAAGGTGGGGATTGGTTGAGGCTCACAAGGGGTTCAGTTTCTGTTAATTTAGATGCAAATGAAGCAGAACTTCAAGATGCGAGTGCTAGTGATGGTGGAGCACAAGAAAATGGCCTAGAATTTCCTCCAATGCCTGGCCAAACAGCAGCATCTTCATCGGCCAATGTTGGTGCATCGATCAGTGGTGCTGGACGATCTAGTTCGTTCAAGTCGAGGTTGGGACTTTTGTCTGGGAGGAGCTTAGTGGCTAGCACCTTGAGAAGATGGTCAGGTGGTAGCACTAGTGGGCGCCATGCTTAGGTACAAACAAAGCAAAACTAAACCAAAATTGCGTCTTTGACATTTTTCATGATTGTGTGTATCATTTGATTCTCTATATCTTGTACTTGAATTTGAAATTTATGCCGTGTGATGTTTATTGCCTTTGGAATTGAATCTTCACGGTTGAATTGAAGTGACAATGGACAACTTTTCATTCTCAACAACTGTTGTTGGTGTGCTCTATACATTTTTTGATAAACTCACTTCTGTGTACTCTCACTCATCCAGTGCATATCATATGTTGTTTTTCGTGTGTATCTTCTTGATGACAATGTTCCTTTGGATTCCTGCAAAATGTGGAGGTTCATGGAGGTTAAGGATAACTGGCTTTTACACGATTGATGAATTATGATCTGTCATGGCAGTGCCATGGCGGTTTTTTGACTTTCCGCCATGGCCGATAACCCGCCATATGGCTGCCATATTCCGCCATTATTTGTCATGTATGGTGGGATTTGGCTTTCCACCATGACCCGCCATCCGCAATTAACAATGCTGATTATGGTTGGTTCAATGTATATTGCATTTTGTGTTAGATGTTCGATAGTGAGTGGCACCTGCAAAATGTGGAGGTTCATGGAGGTTAAGGATGACTGGCTTTTACACGATTGATGAATTATGATCTGTCATGGCAGTGCCATGGCAGTTTTTTGACTTTCCGCCATGGCCGATAACCTGCCATATGGCTGCCATATTCCGCCATTATTTGTCATGTATGGTGGGATTTGGTTTTCCTCCATGACCCGCCATCCGCAATTAACAACGCTGATTATGGTTGGTTCAATGTATATAGCATTTTGTGTTGGATGTTTGATAGTGAGTGGCAGATGCTTTGCTTATTTTGGGTGACTCAGATGGTTGTTCAAGACACGGCTCATTCTGCTTTTTGAAATAGCAGCTTATGGTCATAATATTACAATTTTTTATTTTCAAAAAATAATAACTTGTGAACTATGAAGGGTTTGTTTAATTGTCTCCAATTTAGATTATGATTTTCTGTTTGGCTCTTTGATGGTGCAATGAGAATCCAATCTAATCAAATGATTCTAAGACTTCTATTTGAGTTTGACATGCTGTTCGAGTCTGAGATGCAAACCAAAGGACACTTATTGGAGGAACTTATTTAATGCAATTTCTAGTAGATAAGTTCAATTAATTTGATTTCTTTAGCAGCAAGTAGGTGACAATTTATTTGATCCCTTGTCAGTTGAGCGGATAGGAGCAAGGGAAGTGTGATGCATGCTTGTATTCTTTTTTTGTTTGAAAGACTTTCGGTTTAAGGAAAATGTCTTGATGTATTTCTCTTATGTTTGTCTTATTCATTTTGTTGCAATTCCTCTCTAGCTTAAATTACCCACTTGGTGTTATACTCCAAGGAGACCTTGTAGTTGATTCCTTGTTATATGAAGACTTTGGTTTACTGGCATTATTTTAAGTGGCCTACAGATTCTCTAGGATTCGGATACATGCAATTGGCACTATCAATGAGAAAGTGTGTCATACCATACGTTATCATAATTCATTAATTATGGAGTTGAGCTGACTCGTTCTTCCTTTCATTCTTCCTCCAGTTGGAGAACTGGTCCAAATCGATGCCCCTAAATTTCCATTAAGAGTTTAAGACGTCAGATATACAATTTTGTTTTTTTTTGGGTACAGAAATAAAAAGTTGGACGGTGTAGAGAATGTGTGCTGAATTTTCCTAAGCCTATTTGCTTTTGCTCCCTCCATATATTTTTGTTTGTTTTCAATTTTGATTTTTATAAAATTTATATTGAAAAAATTGAGATGTAAGAAAATCAATTTATTTTAAATACAATATCCAAAAAATGAATTTTGAAAATAAATAAAATTACTGACTGTAAATTTAATAATGAGATCCTTGTTCTTGCTAAAGTCTATGCTCTTCGTTATGGGCTGGCCCTTGCTTGGAACTGCAGCTTTAAGAAGGTGGTTTAATGCGGGTTTAAGAAGGTGGTTTGTGAGGTGGATTGCGCGGATGCGATTGCTACATTGGAGGATGACAATATTATGATTTATGAGCTTTCTATAGGTATTATTATTTATGAGCTTTGTATATAGTGTACCTAGTGCTTATCGATGTCAAACAACTTCTCATTCATCGTGATAGTAATGAGGCGACTGGTTAGCGAAAAACGGAGTTTACTCCCCTTCGTTCGGCATTACAGTTGTGGATAAGTCAGATCTTGAATTAGAGTTAATCATGTTGAAGGATTCTTTTGTTATCCCTTAGTTTGTCATTTGTTTGTTTTATTAGCTTTCTGAAGCACCCAAAAAAATAATTGAGTTCTATATTCAGATTTAATTTTATTTAGAAAAGGGTTAAATTTATTTTTTAAATTCAACACAATGAATTTTAAAAAGTTCTAAATTGTCATTTTTCTTTTAAGGAATTCCAGAATTGTCAAACACATTAAATTACTGTGCAGCATGTTTTTTCACGTCAAACGTTTTTAAGTGAAGTGATAGAAGAATCAGCTTATATATGCACACTTTTTACATATTTTCACTCATATTTTTCTATCACATTAACCATGGCTTTTCTATGTTATATTCTTATTTTTCTATCACATTAACCGTTGCAAACCCAAGAACCAGGCCCAGGTTTGGCAACGTCTACAATAGGAGGCCCAAGATGATGCCAGCAGAATCACCTAATGATCACTCTTCTAGAATGTAGTATTCCTAAATAACCTCCTGGTGAGGTGGCAGCAATCAAGAGGGGAAGGGGGGGACCATTGTACCAGCTGAGAGAATATAAGTTAGTTATGGAGAGAGTATTGTTTTAGGCTGGAATTGGCTAGGACTAGGAGAGAAGGAGCACTCTCGAATTTGCTCATCTTTGTCTTTTCATTTCCTCTGTTATTTGCAAATTCCCTAAACACTGCTTCTGGAATTTCTCCAGAGGATTCAGTGCTATCTAATACATTTGCATTCTCAGTTCAGTGTTATTTTCTGGTACCTAACATTGGTATCAGAGCTCCCGATCCAGAGGGAGCTTTGTATGGTGCTTACCCGCAGCGCCATGGAATCTCGAGTTGACAGTCTTGAACGCACCATCACTGAGATGAAGGAGGTGGCTCACGAGCAGTTTGAGGAACTCCGGCGACTCTTCATGAGCCGCGACCAGAGGAGAACCAGAGGACGCTCCAAAACCCCTCGTCATAGGAGGACTTCGCGAGATCTGGGTTCCGTTTCTGCCGTAAGAACACACGGTGGGTCACGAACCGGGTCGCGAACCGGGTCGCGTTCTACAACACGGAGTCGCGAGCGTTTCGAACCCCACCATCATCGTAGTCATTTGAGAGCGGTGACTGGAAGGAGGGTAGACATTCCGATGTTCAATGGTGAAGACGCTTACGGGTGGCTCACCAAGGTTGAGAGATTTTTCCGCCTCAGCAGAATCGAGGAGGGAGAAAAAATCGAACTCGTGATGATTGCTATGGAGGAGCGAGCTCTGAGTTGGTTCCAATGGTGGGAGGAACAAGCTCCTGTGCGCGCTTGGGAACCCTTCAAGGAAGCTCTGATTCGTCGTTTCCAACCTGCTTTGGTTCAAAATCCCTTTGGACCTTTGCTTAGTGTAAATCAGAAGGGAAGCGTGATGGAATACAGGGAGAGCTTTGAGCTATTGGCAGCACCGATGAGGAATGCTGATAGAGAGGTGTTGAAAGGCGTTTTCCTGAACGGGTTGCAAGAAGAGATTAAGGCAGAGATGAAGTTGTATCCTGCAGAGGATTTGGCAGAGCTAATGGACAGAGCTCTTCTGTTGGAAGAGAAAAATCTGGCAGTAAAAGGGGGTAAAAGTAGAGAGGATGACAAAAGGGGATGGAAGGAAAAAGGGGGTGGGGGAGGGAGAAATCTCTCTAGTTATGGGGAAAACAGGGGAAGATTTCCTAGTACTGCAGTGGGCTACCAGGGTAAAGAAGGAGCTGGAAATCAGGATAATGAAGGGAAAAATCCTATGAACAAGGGGAATACTGGGAATCAGGTGCAGGAGGGAAAACCACCAGAGAGAAGATGGAATGGGGGGCAGAGACTTTCCCAATCTGAGTTGCAGGAGAGAAGCAGGAGGGGGTTGTGCTTTAAATGTGGGGAAAAATGGGGAAAAGAGCACATCTGTGCAAAGAAAAATTACCAGTTGATTTTGGTGGAAGTAGAAGATGAAGAAGAAGAAGAAGAGGTGTTTGAGGAAGCTGAAGATGGAGAATTTGTGCTGGAAGGCAAGGTCCTACAGCTGTCACTGAACAGTAAGGAAGGACTGACTTCAAACAGATCCTTCAAGGTGAAAGGAAGGATTAAAGACAGGGAAATTCTGATCCTTATTGACTGTGGAGCCACAAGTAATTTTATTTCCCAGGAACTAGTAGCAGAGCTAGAAATTCCAGTCATAGCAACTTCTGAGTATGTGGTGGAAGTGGGAAATGGTGCCAAGGAGAGAAACTCTGGGGTGTGCAAGAACTTGAAACTGGAAGTTCAGGGCATACAAATCACCCAACATTTCTTCATTCTCGGATTGGGGGGAACTGAGTTAGTTTTGGGAATGGACTGGCTAGCAAGCTTGGGGAACATCAGGGCAAACTTCCAGGAACTCATAATTCAGTGGGAGTCAAATGGACAGAAGTTGGCACTACAAGGAGAACCATCCTGGTGTGGGGTTGCAGCTGACTGGAAATCAATTAAAATGACAGAACAGAGAGAGGCTGAGGGGTATTTTTACTCTTATGGCTGTTTGAGTGAAGAACCAAGAGCAGAAGTTGAGACATCAGGTGCGTTAAAGAGAGTGTTAGCTGAGTTCCCTGTTGTGTTCCAAGAACCACAAGGATTGCCCCCAAAGAGAGACACTGACCATGCCATTTTACTACAAGAAGGAGCCACTATTCCAAACAGCAGACCTTACAGGTATCCTTTCTACCAAAAGAATGAAATTGAGAAGTTAGTTAAAGACATGCTGAAATCAGGGATTATTAGACCTAGCACTAGCCCTTTTAGCAGTCCTGCAATTTTAGTAAAGAAAAAGGATGGTGGATGGCGATTCTGTGTAGACTATAGAGCCCTAAACAAGTTAACAATTCCTGATAAATTCCCAATACCTATTATTGATGAATTGTTAGATGAGATAGGGTCAGCCATGGTCTTTTCTAAATTAGATTTAAAATCAGGGTATCATCAAATAAGGATGAGGGAAGAAGACATACCAAAAACAGCTTTTAGAACCCATGAAGGGCATTATGAGTATTTGGTTCTTCCATTTGGGCTGTCTAATGCACCATCTACTTTCCAAGCCCTCATGAATCAAGTTTTGAAACCTTATTTGAGGAAATTTGTTCTGGTATTCTTCGATGACATATTAATCTATAGCAAGACTGAAGAGTTGCATACAGAACATCTGAGGGTAGTATTGCAAGTACTGAAAGACAATCACCTAGTGGCAAACAGGAAGAAGTGTTCTTTTGGGCAGTGTGAGATTGCTTACTTGGGACATATTATCTCTAAAGAAGGAGTTGCAGCTGATCCAAGTAAGATCAAAGATATGCTAAATTGGCCAATCCCTAAAGAGGTAAAAGGGTTGAGGGGATTTCTGGGATTGACTGGATACTATAGGAAGTTTGTGAAGAACTATAGTAAATTGGCTCATCCCCTAAACCAGTTACTAAAGAAAAATAGTTTCAGCTGGAGTATGGAAGCAACCAAAGCTTTTGAGAAGCTTAAGGAGGTCATGACAACAGTACCAGTGCTTGCTGTTCCCAATTTTGATAAAACATTCATCTTGGAAACTGATGCCTCTGGGAAAGGATTAGGAGCTGTCCTCATGCAAGAGGGAAAGCCTGTAGCCTACATGAGCAAAACCTTATCAGACAGAGCCCAAGCCAAATCAGTCTATGAGAGAGAGCTGATGGCTGTAGTATTTGCTGTTCAAAAATGGAGGCACTATCTGCTGGGCAGCAAGTTCATCATACACACTGACCAAAAGAGCCTGAGGTTTTTAGCAGAGCAAAGGCTAATGGGGGAGGAACAACAGAAATGGGTATCCAAATTGATGGGGTTTGATTTTGAGATAAAATACAAACCAGGAATTGAAAATAAGGCAGCTGATGCTTTATCAAGAAAGATGCAATTCTCAGCAATTTCATCAGTACAGTGTGCAGAATGGGAAGATTTGGAAGCTGAAATCTTAGGAGATGACAAGTACAAAATGATCATGCAAGAGTTGGCCACCCAAGGTCACACTACAGCTGGTTATAAATTGCACAGAGGAAGGCTGTTATACAAAGACAGAATAGTCATCCCTAAAGGATCTGGGAAAATTCTCACAATTCTCCAGGAATTTCATGATTCTGCTATTGGAGGCCATGCAGGTATATTCAGAACATACAAGAGGATTTCAGCCCTTTTCTTCTGGGAAGGAATGAAGTTGGATATTCAAAACTATGTCCAAAAGTGTGAAGTGTGCCAGAGGAACAAATATGAGGCTCTAAAACCAGCTGGTTACCTTCAGCCATTACCTATTCCTTCTCAAGGGTGGTCAGATATCTCTATGGACTTTATTGGAGGGTTACCTAAGGCTATGGGAAAGGATACTATCTTAGTTGTGGTAGACAGATTCACAAAATATGCACACTTCTTTGCACTTGCTCACCCTTACAATGCAAAGGAAGTAGCTGAGTTATTTGTAAGAGAAGTGGTGAAATTACATGGATTCCCCACTTCTATTGTCTCTGATAGGGACAGAGTTTTCCTTAGCACCTTCTGGTCAGAAATGTTCAAACTAGCAGGAACAAAGCTGAAATTTAGCTCAGCTTACCATCCCCAAACAGATGGGCAAACTGAAGTGGTCAATCGTTGTGTGGAGACCTATCTGAGATGTGTGACAGGGCTAAAACCCAAGCAGTGGCCCAAGTGGTTATGCTGGGCAGAATTCTGGTATAATACAAACTATCATTCAGCAATCAAAACCACTCATTTCAAGGCTTTATATGGGAGGGAGCCTCCTGTAATCATCAGGGGAAATGATTCCTTGACTTCAGTGGATGAAGTAGAGAAAATGACTGCTGAAAGGAATTTGATAATTGATGAATTGAAGGAAAACTTAGAGAAGGCACAGAATAGGATGAAACAGCAGGCCAACAAACATAGGAGGGATGTGCAGTATGAGGTTGGGGATTTGGTGTATCTTAAAATACAACCTTACAAACTCAAGAGTTTAGCCAGGAGGAAGAACCAGAAACTGAGCCCTAGATATTATGGACCCTTTCCAATCATAGAAAAAATTAATCCTGCAGCTTACAAGTTGAAGCTACCAGAGGACAGTCAAGCGCATCCAGTTTTCCACATTTCCCTGCTCAAGAAGGCTTTGAATGCAGGAGCCACCAGCCAACCACTACCTGTCTCTCTCACTGAAGACTGGGAGCTCAAGGTTGAACCAGAATCAATTCAAGACTCTAGAGCAAAAACTGATGGAGACCTAGAGGTATTAGTGAGGTGGAAGGACTTGCCAGAATTTGAGGATTCCTGGGAAGATTTCAACAAACTACTGGAACAATTCCCAGATCATCAGCTTGAGGACAAGCTGATTCTTCAAGGAGGGAGAGATGTTGCAAACCCAAGAACCAGGCCCAGGTTTGGCAACGTCTACAATAGGAGGCCCAAGATGATGCCAGCAGAATCACCTAATGATCACTCTTCTAGAATGTAGTATTCCTAAATAACCTCCTGGTGAGGTGGCAGCAATCAAGAGGGGAAGGGGGGGACCATTGTACCAGCTGAGAGAATATAAGTTAGTTATGGAGAGAGTATTGTTTTAGGCTGGAATTGGCTAGGACTAGGAGAGAAGGAGCACTCTCGAATTTGCTCATCTTTGTCTTTTCATTTCCTCTGTTATTTGCAAATTCCCTAAACACTGCTTCTGGAATTTCTCCAGAGGATTCAGTGCTATCTAATACATTTGCATTCTCAGTTCAGTGTTATTTTCTGGTACCTAACATTAACCATGGCTTTTCTATGTTATATTCTTATATCTCTAAATAGCTACTCTAACAAATTCTGACTAATTGATTATGGGAGATCCTTATACACTATAAATGTAAAACTAAATAGACACAGTTTTATGTGAATATTTAGAAGAAATCTGAAATCCTTCACAATTAATTTTGAAGTTAAACAATGACCGCAACCAAATTTTATTTTCAACTCATTTTACAGCATATTTTTGTCGTTCTTGTATTTCTTCTTTAAGTGTACCTATTTTTGTCTATCAATTTTCTAAAAATGTTTTAAACTTTGTATTATTCCCTTCATCTTTATATACACATGATCTATGAAACATTGACTCGACTAATATTAACTGGTGCTGAACGTGATGTAAATGTAAAAAGCCATCCAAAGCAAGTCATGAGCACAGGTGATTCACTGAGGCAGCAACATGAAAATGATGGTCTTGGCTTGTTCTGGGTGTGTAAGCTGCCCCAGCAAAAACCCAAGCACTGCGTTCTACACTGTACATGTTTGGTTTGCAATTCACATGTGTTAACTTCAAGCAAAAATTCCAAGAAGCATACTTAAAAGCAACACCTAAGTTCCATTAGCTTGAATGTGCTTTTAAGTTGATCTCAATTTGAATTCAAACAACACATGCCACAATCTCTAGGTGATTCATTCCCCCATGAATAAAGCTTGAATGAGTAACAAATATCACATGGTACCACTTTCTGATAGATTGGCCAGAAATGGAGAAAACCCAGCAAACAAATGATAGATTCGTGTGCTACCCCCGCACTCATAACAGAAGCCAGAAGATGCAACCTTAAGCGATATAGCACATTAGTGTAGTGTACATGTAAGAATAGGGTGAGAAACCAGAGAGGTCTTTAATTTTTTTACCTCAACTTTATAATTGAAAAAACAGAAGTTAAACTAAGCCTTACATCTAGGATAAGGAAGAAATTCGTACAAAGAACTGCATGCATCCTTTAAATTCTAGCTTGATAGACAATAACAAAAACAAACAAGCGCAAGAGTCTCGGTGTCCAAAATAAAATTGATAATAATAATCTGTTACTTATGCAGTGTTGGCTACCTTAAGATGGTAGTGTTCAGGGAATCAATCCAGGGCTTTAAATTCTGAGTGGCCTGTATGCTGCAGCACCTGTGGAGAGTCGAACAAGATGAAGAGATATACACAGCCCGATACAGTTCTTCTATTCCATTTTCTTCTCTTTCTCAGCTCGAGGCTTTTGGTATAACACTATCTGACTTAAGATGGTAAAATTTGTCGCAACACCAATTGCATAGCCCAATAGTACTTCAAAAGAGTTAAGGAATCAACCACAATTATATGAAATAGCTATTGAATAAATTTAACACGGGCAAAACAGAAATGCAGACATAAAATAGTCAATGAAGACTTTGAAATGGACATAGAACTTTGTAAATGTTGGGTCAAGGAAATGGAAGACATAATTTTCATCAGATTCAGTTAGCTAACAAAACACGCACAAGAAGACACAAATCCCAGAAATTTCTTACGACTAGTTAGCACTTAGCACAACTCGACAAAGCAATAGACAACGTAACAGTAGTTACCTACTTAAAAAGTAAACTGCTTAAAAGTCGTAATTTTCTTAACATACATTAGAACTTTACACCACAGAACAACATTTACAGAAGCATATATAAGCATCAAAACATGAAATTTGGATTGTCTGCTTCTTATGGAAAAGTCAGTATATAGAGTGCCTGTGTTCTCAAGAGCTAAGTGGGTATATAGAGTGCCTGAGTTCTCAAGAGCTCTACCCTCTTATTCACTAGACAAGTCAAGAGATCTGTATATGTACGATGTAAACCACTTAACAATACCTACCACCTTTCTCTATTACCAATATTACCAATATCAAAGCATGAAAACTGCTCCCCCCAAAAAAATAATCAAAGCATGGAAATCAGGCTACTTCTTTCTCCAGTGTCAAATAAAACACCTTTGGGTTATTAGCTTAACTCCAAGATTTAATATAAAATCAGATCCAAAATCACAAAAATACAGCTGGGAAAAGTTAAAGAACATCTAAGAAGTACGAAAATCAGACTAAGAAAAAGAACCCAATGTCATCAGGATTTCTCCAGCTAATTACTGATAAGGAAAATATAGCTATTAAGTTCTATCTGTCACTGTAATTCAAGAGGAAAGTTTACACTAAACAATAAGATTTCATTAAATGAATTAGGCTGATTACAAAGTTGTTACGAAAACATTGTTTCAAAAACACTTCTTTTCTCTAAATATCATCAAATTCTTTCCATGTTCTGTTGTTGAAATTGAGATACAGACATCTTGCAATGTATTTTGGTCTTTAAAACAAATAAAATTTCAACAAGCAGTAAGTGAACGGTTCCTAACCTTCTCATAACAAAGAAGCACACTTATTTATACCAAAAAACGGATTTAATATTCAATGACAATGATGACAACAGAAGACGAGAAGAAGAAAACAAATTATGAAGCAAGGATACCACTTTTTGGTGCATTTTCTTGGATGGTTGTGAATACCCTAACTGCAGAAAATACAAATAATAATATTAGTATGCAATAAAACACAAACTGTAACCTAAAATTTATTAGGCAAACTGGCTTACCCATTGAACCTCCAAAATTCATAAAAGAAGTTAAGAAGCTGAGCTCCCCTGTACTTCTGTTCTGCTCAGACCAAAGTAAGTTACCAGTGTCAAATAAGAATGTTGAATAATGAGTCAACATGCTTCATTAATTGAAAGTTCTGGCAAAAATATTGCAGTAAATCTAGAGGCATAATTTGAAAATTTTAGAATATCCACACCAACGGAGTTGACAGCATTCTAGCCTGTCATTACATACAAGCAGCAAAAGCTCTACTTTGTCTTATAAGTGCAGGCAGAATAGCAATATATAGGTAGAGCTACCCTCACCCCTTAACTACCTTTTGGGGTAGAGTTAGGCCTAACCCAAATTCTAAGAGAAATAAATAGCCCTTTAGACTGGAGAACCAAATATCATATATGCATGTAAGAACTACAATTACATGTTTAAGAAATTCATGACAACTAGGAGTTATTCTCCAATATAAACAGAATGCAAAATAGGTCTTTATGTTTCCACTTACAGAAAAGTTTTGCCATATCTGTGGGATCCTTGCACAAAGAAAGATTGCATGTTGGGATGCCTGCAAAACATCATATTTGCATTGAGAAATATTGGATATAGAGAACCTTATAACCAACGTAATTATAAAATAAAGGCAATAAATGCTCAACATCATTGAATGGACAGGTGGGATACAAAAGGAGTCCTGATTTTTCACACCCCTTTTTTCACACTCGCATCTTACTCTTACCTACCTCCCCCCCCTTTCAATCACATGCCTCTCTTCTCTTCCTATAACACACATTTACATGGGTGTATGGTAATGCGGTGTTAAGAATAATGGGTGAAACACCCATTATCCATTATTCATACAAGAAAATACGATTAGAGAAAAATATCAGCAGCATAATGCATGTTGAGGATAAAGTTGTTACTCACATACAAAGCCTCAAAGAGGAAAGGATCAATTTGACCGGCTAAGATAGTGGGTGCTGCAGCAGAATATCTGAAATCCAATATATCAAGGAAATAGTAGAGAATACTCAATTATGTTGTATAATGCAAGAATAAAAACTAAGTGCTTCAGAAAGTAGGATACAGTAATGCCCGGATCCATGTTGCTGTACGCACAGGTCGAGAATAGTAGTAGATTATGGCAACCAATATTAAAGCTGTATCACAGATAGAGAGGAACAGAGAAGTTAGATTGTTTCAAAAAAATGGTAGCACAACAAAGCTATACCTAACAAAAGATAGAAATGTACAAGTTGCGTGATCTAAAAGCCCATGATGCTCATGCAAGTACGAATTTTAGAACACCAAATATTAGTCAAAATCATTCCAGAATGATGCAGCCATGCAGGGAAAAAATATTTGATAGGATTCTACCAAGAAACAGAGAGGGTTTAAGAGAAGAAAGGTTCAAAAATGTTAAGGATTCAGTTGCAACTTATGGGACTTCGGAAGTATGGGATTCTAGTGTGGTGTTTATAAGGTCTTGGACTCTCCAACTACAACGGCTAGTTTTAAAGCTATGGTTCTCTCAAGGTTCTAATCAACTGGTATCAGAGTCTTCCACAATGTCTCTCAAGTCTAAGCCACAGACGCGCGGCGTGGGTGGTAATGCCAACATTGCAGTATTTTCCGGATAATAGCCAAAGGGCTTATTCACACTGCACAGCCAGCCCGTGTGGTCTTCCAGGCTGCACAGCGTGGTGGGATGTTGGGATACAATTGTAAGGTATGAGACTCGAGTCCCGCATTAGAAGTATTCAATTGAGGTGTGGGGTTTACAAGGCCTTGGGGCTAGCTTTTGTTGAATGGCTCTCCTCAGGTCAGTTTCTTATGAAAACACAGCCAATGGATTGATTCTTTTGGTGTAACAAACCAGGGGAAAAAACTCCTAACAATGTGGATTAAATAATCAATAAAAACATCTTCATACAAAAGCTAAGGTTTAGCACTAATGGCACAAGCTAAGACCTTTCAGATTACATGGTCTTCCAGCCTACATCTCCCAGTTATTCCAAATTACTTTTATTAAACTGTAACTTTCAACAGGAAACTTATAAGAATGCAAGTTGACAAGAAAACAACTGTGGAAATGTAATCTTAAGGGTTATGATAACAGCCCTGCTATTAATTTACCTTTCACCTGCCTCAGCATCACAAAATGAGTGATAACATGTTTTAAAAATGAACATGATAATTGGTTTATCCTAGGTCCAAATCTAGTTAGAATGGCAGGTAACCCCTTAATTAGTTGGGGAGTTAGTTAGATAATAGTAAGTTAGTTGGGGGAGTACGTTAGGGAGTGAGAGATGATAGGCCATAAATAACTAGAAAGAAAGATTATCTTTTGGTTTTGTAGAGGAACTAAGAGAGGGAAAAACCATATCTCTTAGATACCTGGGGTGTAACATATATTTTTTGGCAATAAACACAGTTTTCTTTCTATCTCTTGATCAGTGATTCGGTTCTAAGATAGACTCAAATAGTGAAACTTGGGCAAGTACTTATTTATGAGTACCATACGTGAACCATGCATGACTCAATCAATGTAATAACAACATCAAAAGCCTTTTCCCCACAAGGCAGAGACGACTACATGGATCAATCAATGCTACTGTGCTATATCAAAAGCCAATTTTTCAGAAAGGCCATTTAAATTACGACACTAGTTTTGTCTTTTGGACTATCTTCCATATGATCAACCATTCTTATCTAGGTCTCTAATTGGTCTTTTTCTCACATGGTTCGAATCTGTCATTTTGTCATTATTGGGCAATACTCATACTCCCATTTTCTCTCAAAAACATCCATTCCTATCTTATCTTCTATGTCTATTCAACCACCTCAACACTCTTATCTTTGCAACACTTAGCTTATGCTATTAAGCAGTGTAACATTCCAATAAAAACAATTGAACCTGCCTAGCTAGGGTTTACAGATTTGATCTATTTATTCCATTTTTAAGCAATTAACAAATCAAACAAAAAACTGATACAAGTCACTACAATACATTGGTTGAATTAAACAATGATGAAGAATATATGCTTAACAAAAATAAGAATAAGCAAATACAAAGAGTTAGGGCACCTTGAATCAAGAGGAACAACAATTCTCCATAAGCAGAAAACGGAAGGCCTTTGTGAAGACAATAAGCCAGAGCAATGGTATATCCAACAACTTCAAGCTCAAAAGACAGCATGCTGAGACCTCTCACGCTCTGATGCTTCAGAATCTTCAAAATCTGCGGTTCACAAGATTAACATCATCATTGATCAATTCACAATTAGAAGAAAAAAACATTGAAGTGCGATCAGATGATTGATTAAGCGTGCCTGAGGGAGTTTGACGGTGGTGGAAGCGGCGACGATGGCGTAACCGAGGAGTTTGGAAATGAGAGGGAGCAAGCAATCCTTGTCAGGGAAGTTTCCATGGCGGAGAGAATTCACGGCGCAAGTGACATCAATCCCTAGATACTCCATCGCCTCTTCTCTGATCTCTTCTGAATCCTTTCTTTCACCGCCAACTTCTTTGCTAGATTCAACTGCCGCCAGGTACCGGACGATGAAGTGTCCTTGAAGTCATAATATTTTGATTTATTTTAGGATTGGATTACAATAAAAATATGAATTAATTTTATAAAAAAATGAGATTAATGGACATGCACGGTCACATTACCCATATAGGATCAAACTTTTACATACAAAGTTGAGGAATACATTCTTTTTTTTTTATGATAAGGAATACATTCTTGAAAATATGATTGTTGAGAATATTATTCTTAGGTAAAACTTATAAATATGTTTTTTCTGTGTACATCGGAAAGATAAATTGCATCCGTCAGGAATCGATCCTTAGACCTCCCTTAGTCAACTCATATGTCCCCTAACTTCTACCACTTGAGCTATCCTACGCAGACATAGACTTATAAATGTGTTTGGTTAGTATTTAATATTTTCGAGAATATTTTTAAATTTTATTTAATCTTAAAATTCAAAACTGGAAAATAGAAAAGAAAAGAAAAATGTGATGAAATTTGGGAGTAGTGTGGTGTTATCTTCACTTTCCCATGGGAATGCAAGATTCTCATCTCGAGAATTATGAAAGTTATTTTATTCTTAAGAATTATTTATACCCAGACATCAAATTTCCAACAAACACATAAATATGCACTTCCAACCTCCATATTTCCGGGAATGTATTTCTTTTTGTGAAAAGGGGAATGTATTTCTCAACCTTGTAACAAAGGGTGTAATTCAAAAACTATTGTTTCAAGTTTCAACTACAACAATGTTGTTAAAAAAAAAACTACAGCAATGGTTTTTGAATTAGATAAAACTGCACAATTGGATCTATGACTATAACATTTCTCAGTCAGTCATAGAAAAACAAAAGGGTCAATCATTCCCTAACCTAAAGTTACGTATAATAAAATCAGTTTCGAAGACAAATAGAAGTAAATAAACTCCTGCTTAGTGAACCATTGCAAGAGAACAAATAATCAAGTGGCTGATGCTATTGCTAAACTAGCTTTTAATTTTCATAATCATGTATGGTTGGAGCGAGAGCCACCTGGTATCTCCTCCTTTTTTTTTGAAACGTGGTATCTCCTCCTTAGTTTCCCATGATGCTTCAAACTGTAATGTTTCTTTGCCTTTGGCTATTTAATGAAAGTAGTTGACGTTCAAAAAAAAGAAGAAAATAAACTCCATTGGGAAATAAAATTTTCAATCTTCACGAGAAGATGTTGATCAAGAATGTGATCTGCTTCTTATCTTCAGTCTCTGATATATGAGGTTCCCTAATTTACTGTAGTGTACTCTGCTCTTATCACTAGCACCATAAGGGCTTATAAAAAAAAATAGTACCATAGGGATTCATCTTCTCATTGCATTTTAGAGAGATATGAATTATTAATGTCCCTCACCAGTCACCAAAGTGGAATGGGAAAGTTCTGGTCCCATCTAAAATTACAACTACAACAACTCTTGATACACATTGGAGCACAACTCTCTTTAGTGCCTGCAAGCTGCTAGTGGGTACCATTGACATTGTTTACATTCTGGCCTTTTTAAAATCTAGCTACTCTCTACACTCTCCTCACTCTTTGGACCATGGAAACTGGATTACCTTTGCTGCAATGTCCCTTACACCATACTCTGAGAAGCATATGCTCATTACCAAATTCTTCAAGTTCTTCCAAGTGGGTGTACGCGGTATTCTGGAGGATAGTACCACGAAATTTTCCTCCACCAAGGTAAGTAAAGAACATTGTTTTTCAGTAGAAGCAATCTACATGTTAAAGAAAATTTGATTGAATGTTGTAGTTTTCTCTTTTGCAGGTGGGAATTTGGAGGGAGTGCTCTTGATCTCTCAAAGGGGAATCATAGAAACTGGTAACTTTCATGGAATTTTAATTAGAAGTTCTTTTTACCAAACAAGAACACATGATTGGCAAATTTACATGTAAAGTATATTTGATGGTATTTTAGCAAACAGTGAGTTTTCTTTGTTAGGATCCTTGTGTGGGAAGATGGGTTTTGTGATTTTAATGAATGTGAGCAAAGGAGGAGTGAATATTTGAACAACAGCTTTGGAACTGATGTATTCTTCAAAATGTCTCATGAGGTTTACAGTTATGGAGAAGGGTGAGAGATGGCATTGATCCACCTTAACATTTTGTTGTCAAGTTTAAAAAAAAATTATCTTTTCCTGCAAATAAACATCCTTATTTGATATTACATTTTGCAGACTAATGGGGAAAGTGGCTGCAGAAAATAGTCACAGATGGGTTTACAATGATACTCAAAATGGGTGTAAACCTAGCTACAATGGTTCATGGAATGCTTCAATTGATCATGTAAGGGAAGTAGTTGTTTCAAAGAAATAAGTGCACAAGTTTTTCACATCATGTCCCTCTGTAAAATCTAAATACTTTATTTATCTTTTCTTTCTATAATTGTGCCTTATTGCTTTTAATCTTGACAGCAACCAAGGGCTTGGGATTTTCAGTTAAATTCTGGTATTCAGGTTAGTATACTCCTTCAAACACTGGGAAAAAAACCTTCAGAAACATGTGTAAATAGCAAGCTAATATCAATTTTTTCATTGAATTTGATTTAACTAATGCTATCAAATTATTGTTCATTTCATTCTGGTAGACTATTGCTGTCATTGCTGTTAAAGAAGGCTTAGTACAATTGGGTTCATTTAACAAGGTCTTTCTCCTTTTTACCTTCCAAATATTCCACATTTCATGCAAAATTTCTACTTATTATCAATAGCATGTTAGAATCAGCTTATTTTTTCTCATAATCAATTCTGGCACTCAGCCACCCACAGACACTTCTCCCCAGAATTGATTTTGACTTTAAAATCAAATTTAGAAGGATTTCCAAACATGCTCTAAATCACAACTTGTTTCAGATTGCAGAAGATCTTGATTTAGTGCTCAGCTTACAAAGGAAGTTCATCTACCTCCAGAACATACCAGGTGTTTTGACCATTCAAAGACCATACAAAGCCATCCAACATCCATGCATTGCCAAATCCAATCTCCAAATGATGGAAACCAATGAAATGGCTCAATCAACCTACAATGACAATAACCAAGTAACTCATGTCAATGGATTGCTGCATAAAGAAAGACCAAGTTTCTTTTCCATGATTGCCATCAATTTGGGTAGAAACCACCCTCAAAATGGAACAACAGGACCACCCCTTTCAGTTCCTTCTTCCTTGCCCAACATGTCTTGCAGTTTTGGAGATCTTCTGTCAAAGCTTCCCTCTGTTACTCCACCCCATTATCACCCTCAAGTTCCTAAAACCAATTGGATCAACAGCTCAGGCCAGAAAGTGAAGATTGAGGATTGCAGTTTACAGCTTGCTGGTGATGGAGATCAAAAGGGAAATGCAGGGAGATCAATTTAATTGAATCTTGATTTGGGTAGAAGCATAAGTGCATATACATAACCACTCATAATTTCAGTAGTTTGCTTGTAATTATGTAAGAGAGATATTTATATTGTCTATCAATCCCCAAGCTTAAGCTTTTGGGTGAAGAAACACAATGATTTTATATTATCTTTCTAACTTGCCTCTCATATAATTGGTAGGCCCACATACCTTGCACAATATTTTATATTTTTACTAGTAAGTTTCTCGTGCAAATGCACATATACTTCAACTCTAAATCACTTAGTCATGGAGGCTTTCTAATATCATGTCAACAACTAACTATTCCTAAGTTTAAGCTCTTCAATGAAAAAACATAAATGATTTTATATTATATTTCTAACATCAACATTATTTAAATTTTGGAGGGAGACCCCAAGCTTTAAATGAAATACCTATTTTAATTACCCAAAACAAAACATTCATTTAAATTCAAAGAGAAGTGTTAGCAACACACTATTTTAATGAAATACCTCAACCCACTCATTATAATTGGTTTATATTTTAACAAGTTAAGTGAGAAATGTTGAGCTTTTAAAAAATAAATGTTGCAACCACTAACCGCTCTCACCTATCTACTTATTTCATTTTCTCCCCATACAAATAAAGTTGCATAAAATATACCTCTCACTCTAGATTTAAAAAAAAAAAAATTGGATTACAAAGAGGATAAAACTTACCTACTTACTTAAAATGTTGTTCATGATTATCAAAAAAAAAAACTTCAGATGTTGTTCATCTTGTTGCCCGATAAAAAAAGTCAATCATCCACTAACTTAATATTTTATTAATGTGTTTAGTGTTACCACTTTGGTCCATATATTCTCTGCACAAATTTACGCTATTAAATCAAGACATCTTCACAACACAAATTTCAAATTAACCATGCTTATAAAATAGCATATGAATATGGGGTAAATCCAGCCATGACCACATAATCTACCAAGGTTGGAAATTAAGTACAATAATGAAAATATGTTCATTGTTTGGAATTAGAATAGAAATACAGGACAGACATAAATAATAACCCTATGTACACAGTCAAATGCATGACTGAAATTTGGCACAGAATGTATCTGTTTGTGTATCATAATGCGAAGATGTACATGTTATTATGTGCTGCAAGTAAAGGGAAAGAGTATAGTGTTTCAGTTCTTGGTCCTCCCTTTGACTTTCTTATCTTCAACTTCATCATGTACACATTCGCTTTTTAACAGCTTAAGCATCGCTGATCTTCTTCTTCTTCACTCCAAAGGCCAAGTTGGGCTTAGCTGGAGTTCGCTTCAATGCCTTCACTCCAAATGGGTTGTTTGAGCCCTGTCATAAATAATGCATAGAAAATTCAGATAAGCAAGAGTGCAAACAATTCATGAAAATGTTACTGAGAATGAAAAGGGACCGTATCATTAAAGTAACAACAAAAACCTTATCGAACTAAGTAGGGTCGACTATATCGATCAGTTTCTCTTTCCTCACAATCAATTTTGAAACCAGGTAGAACCTCACAATAACTTCTCCCCATAACTGATTTGACGTTTGAATCAATTGTAAAAGTTTACAATCATGCACTTACAAGTGATAGAGTGGATTCACCACTATCAAACTTAACTCCTAGGTATTTAGATATTTTCTTTCACAAATAATTCTAGTGCAAAAATCAATTCGGAGATAAACCTACCAATCTCAGTTTCTGCAACAAACATAATAAATAATGAGATTTTATTACGAGATTGCACATAGTTGCCCTACTAAAATCAATTTTCTTATAATAATTATGTAAACAAAAATCAATTCACTCTGAACTCACATTTACCTTCAACAATATTGCAAAAATCAAGCTTATGCAAAGTAATTCTGACATCCAAACACGCACTTAGTTCAAAGTGAAGATGCAACCAAATAAAAGATTAGTTGGACAAGTAACTCATACCTTGAGACAGAGCCCTCTATAAGTGTCACAGACAGGGTAGTCACTGGGGCAGCAACTGTAGTGGTCATCACAGCAGGTAGCACCCTCGAGAGGACAACATCCCCACTCAAAGCAAGAGTTTCCATATTCATAAATGCAGCAGCAAGTGGTGGCTTCAGCACAACTGTAGTAATTGTCACACACTGACGGTGGAGTCACCGGTGAAGGGGGTGATGGCCCCGGGTTAGGCGGGTTCTGACCATTCTTGATGGGATAGGATGGCTCAATTGCAATTCCACACTTGCCTGATCTAGCATTTCCCAGATTACGTTCAAGCCTGATATAACCTCCCTCTCCCCAGCTAGCACCCCATGAATTCCTCACAATCCAATAATCAAGACCGTTTTCTGTGCCATACCCAACAGCAACAACACCATGGTCTAATGCTGTCCCACATCGCCCAGTGAATATACCCTAACAAAAGAGAAATTGGACACCCAAAATAAGAAAACTTGCCCAATACAACAGCAACCACTAATCTTGGTAAACCAACTCTAAATATGCATGGTTTTAACTTTTAATTCAAAAACAATATATGGTATCTTGGTCTCTATCAAATGCATAGGGCAACAATGAAAATAGATGGACATTTAACTTTTACAATTCTACTTCTCCTATGCTATGTAGTGATTTCGGATCCTCCGGTCGGGGAATCCTAAATCCACAAAGTCAAGAAATCTGAGCCGTTCAATCAAGATCCGACGACACATGTTTCATCTAGATCGGACAACAGAGATAAGCTCAAAATTTAAGTTGTCCGATTTTAGTAAAACGACTCAGATTTCTTGACTAACTCAGATTTCTTGAGTGAGTGATTTTAGGATTTACGTGATTGTAGAGAACAAAATGAATTTAGAAAACTTACAGAATCATATAACTGGAATTCCCTGCCACCTCCTTCAATAGCAACACTAATAGGCTGATTGGCAACAGCTTTCTTCAAGGCTATCTCATCATAGGTAGGAACATCTTCATAGTCATCAATTGAAACGACTTTAGCATTTTTCTGCACACAAAAAACACAACCAAATCAATTAAAAACAAATGCAAGAATAAGTGATAAGAAACAATATTTTCACATGAATCTATCAGCAAATGATTATGTTAGGGGCTAACCCTGTACTGGTCACATCTACCATCAACACCTTTGTAGGGGTAATCTTCTTCGGAGTCAATGCCACCATTGTTGATGATGAAGTCAAAGGCGTAGTCCATAAGACCACCATTGCATCCTTCATTATATGATCTATCACAGTCTACTAGCTCTTGTACTGATAGTGAAACTAGATCGCCGGTTACTATCTTATTAATTGATTCCACGGCGGTGACAGCTGAGAAGGCCCAACAGCTCCCTTCATTGAAAAAATTCAGACATTTTAATTAACCATATCTATTATATCATAATAGGAAATTTCGTGAAAAACTAGAGATTCTTTAGACTCAATTCTGCCCAGAAACTCATTGAATTAAAGGAATACGACAAGAATAGTCAACAATCACACCTTTCATGACCAAAATCCAAACTACTAAAGATTTTGATTACAGTACAAATGGGACTGTGAATAATAGATTTAATTACAAAGGAAAAAAATTATTTTCACAATAAAATTATTTTGGCCAAGTTTCATGAGCTGTAACTATAAAAGCTTCACCTTTCACAAGGAAATACAGTTGGGCATCCTAAATAAAGTTAGACTCAAAGACCCAAAAGTCCAAAACAAGATATTTCATGTCAAGTAGCAGCTAAGAATCATGCCAGAATTATGAAATCATAGGAACTAACCTGAAAATTTTAAAGGAGTCTCAAAATTGAATTTTTAATGAATCATGCCTTTTATTTGAGTTTTAAGTCCAAAAAGAAAAAATCCTTTTCCAGTAGTGGAGATCCACTAGCGATGATTCTCAAAATTATTTAATTTAATTACTTCTTATTGTGAATTCAATGATTGAACCATATAATATCAACACCATGAGTCCATGATGATAACTACTAAGTATTAGATAAACTAAACATTTTAAAAATTAAACTTTCCTATGTATATAATTTTATATTTCATATTACTTTATTTTAAAAATATACGATAAAATCAGTTAGGTACTCATCACTATTTACAACAAGAACAACGACAAAAAAATAACACTACTACATGAGATATCTAAATTATTGACAGTATGTAAAGAGTTCAATACATATTTTTTTTTGTTCACTTGAATTTAATACCATTTCAAAAAAAAAAACTTGAGTTTAATACATATATCTAATCATAATGACTCATTTTATCATTTAAAATATTTTTAAATTTAAATTTAATTATACCATGATGAATTCTAATTGATTGACATTTGACACTAGTAATTAAACTTTTTTTTAGTACATCGTAAAGATAAATTGCATCCTCTAGAGATTGATCATTTATATTGTATGAAATTTTAAATACTAAATCAAACAAATAAAAACTTTTTTTCAGATATTATTAGGTCATGTGGATGATCAAGCAACAACAAAGCAACAGATCAAAAATAAAATCATAAAAAAGTACTGCTCATAATTATAAAACGGGATTAATTTCAAAAAGTAAATCAACGATGATGATCATAAAAGAAGCAAAGAATTAAACTTTCCAGATTTTTTCTTCTTTTATTTCAAAAGGTAAAGTAGAGGGCAAAGAGTGAATGAATGAAGACAAGAGTGAAAAAAGCACATACCGCAGCTTCCTTGGTCTTTGACTCCAACAAGAGCACCTTCCTTCCTCCAATCAACAGACTCCGGCAGCTTGTCACCGACACGTGGCGCGTACCGGTCACTCTTGGTCCTCAACTTCGCCATCCTCCGGTTCGGGTCAACCCGGGTCCCAAAGTACTTAGACCGGTACTCCTCGTTGGTCAGATCAGCGAACCGGTTCAGACCCAGCTTGTAACTCCGGTTCAGATCAGCGTTGTTATGCTCATCGATGAACTTGAGGTTGTCTTTGAAGATCTCAAACCTCTTCTCCTTCTCGCCAAGCGCGTTGTACACCTTGCCGTGTTTCACCAACCACTCCTCGTACATGTTCTTCACCTCGTCGTCAGTTCTGGAGTTTCCCATGTGGGAGTTGTCGTATGAGATGATCGACATGTCCATGGCGGAGGAAACCGCCAGGAGAGTGAACATGAGGACGATCGCCATGGTAGCTGAACCCATTTTTGGGAGATGGGATTGGGAGGAGGAAGAAGAAGAAGGTGGGAGTGGAGAAAATGGTGCAGTGAACGTGGACCTTATAAAGACGGAAGGGGTAAGAGATTGGATTAAATTAAAAATGTTTAAATGGTTAATTAATAATTAACGGATAATCATTGTAGCTTAGGTAGGAAAAGAATATCAGCGTGGGATATGATATCAATGGTGAATTATTTAGAATATTATAAATTAATAAATCAAATGAGGAAATTTTTATATGGTTATAGGAAAACAAAAATTAAAAAAAGGTGTGGGGTGGGTGAGAGGATGAAAGTGCATGTGACATTTGTTTTAACTTATCTATTTATTGGCATTTATTCCATAATCTGCAACTTCCTATAATGTAATTACCAGTGTTAAGAATATTATTTTAAAAGGTAGAAGTATTTAAATATTATTTATTTAATATTTAATAATTTTCTTAAAAATGATTATTGAAAATTATTAAAATATGAAATATAAGCATGTAAGTGAAATTCTACTAAAAGTTAATGTGAAGAGCTATATTTTTTAATGTCCTTAAATGATAACTCAAGTTGTAAGAGTTATGGGACATATAGGTTGGGGAGGGGAGGTCCAGGAATCGATTATGAATAACATAATTTACCTTTTTGATGTGCTAAAAAAATACTCTTTTCAGATTATTTTATATCTAAGAATAAAACTTTGAGAATTTTGGCTCAAGTCACTTTAAAAAGTAAAGTAAAGCATCACAACAATTAATAGTAATTATTTACTTTAAAAAGTCAACAAAGCACGCTAATTAAGGGTTGTGTGTGATAAAAGTGACTCTCTCCCTTCATAGAAGTCGGACCCAAGTTTTTTTACCCTTAAACAACCCACAAAATTTTGCTGTTTTATATTATCTTCTTTATTTTATTCAGTATGAGTGTTTTTTCTTAATCAGTTAGGTTATTTTCAAAAAATTCCAATTTTTTTAGAAAAAAAACGATCAAAATAATCATTTCTACCCTAAACAATCTGAGAGAGATATTTTAAACTGTTGGAAAATAACACTGAAGAAGTAAAAATAAATCAGGAGTGCAATCAACAACACAAGAATATAACGTGGAAACTCTAAAACCGGAGAAAAAACCACGGCCGTTGTCAAAACCGACAACCAGATAATAAACACTATGTGAAAATTGTTACAACACATAGACTTCACTCTCAACCACCCCATAACCCCAGTACACCCACACTCTCCAAAGTAAATATTTGAACTACATCTCACAATGCTCTAAAACAAGAGCATAAGAGAAAAAGAAAACACAAAATAAGCTTAAAGTGTTTTCAGGTGCTACATCTTAGTGTTTTGATGTGTTGAAACAAGGAGCCTGAGATCCCTATATATAGTCTTGGACCCTCCCACCCCTCACTAATCTAAGAGATGTGGGACTTCTCCAAGATGCATAACTTGATCTTTTTTCTCCTTCATTAGCAATGTGGGACTTAAATTGCAATCAACCCCAACAATCTCCACCTTGATTGTAATGGTCTCCAATGTTAATTGTCTACACCGACAATCATTGTCTTCACCGACAAACATAATTTTCATTGTCTATATACCGACAAATTAAATTATCATACTCCACCATAAAAGAGTACACTACACTTGGAACTTAACCATCCCAAGAATTTTATTCACTTGGAACTAAACCATTGCAAGAATTTCCACATGCCGAAACCTTGCTGAAAATTTATGGTGCAACTTCCACGTTGGCTTTCTCTGGAAGTTCATCAGCCATCGACATAACAACGTACCTTGCATCAATGCCAACCAATGCCCGCACGCTATCACCACACACCTTGCATCTATATCAACCAATGTCCGTGTGTCACCTGGACAATCTCATGCCCAGAACGCCTTGTGTAATCATGATTGCATCAACTCCTCCATCACAGTATCATCGCAGTTGCAGACCACTTCTTCAGCACCTTCGCAATATCACACCAAGTGATATCCATCGAACCGGAAGCTCTGATACCACTGTTAGGAAATAACACAGCTGAAGAAGTAAAATAAACCCGGAGTGCAATCAACAACACAAGAATATAACGTGGAAACTCCAAAACCGGAGAAAAAACCACGGCTGTTGTCAAAACCGACAACCAGAGAATAAACACTATGTGAAAATTGTTACAACACATAAACTTCACTCTCAACCACCCCATAACCTCAGTACACCCACACTCTCCAAAGTAAATATTTGAACTACATCTCACAATGCTCTAAAACAAGAGCATAAGAGAAAAAGAAAACACAAAATAAACTTAAAGTGTTTTCAGGTGCTACATCTTGGTGTTTTGGTGTGTTGAAACAAGGAGCCTGAGATCCCTATATATAGTCTTGGACCCTCTCACCCCTCACTAATCTAAGCGACGTGGGACTTCTCTAAGATGCATAACTTGATTTTTTTCTCCTTCATTAGCAATGTGGGACTTAAATTGCAATCAACCCCAAGATAAACATGCAAGTAAAGAGATGAGGAAGAGGAAGTGAGAGGAGATGGAAAAGCATGTGGATTGAAGCTGATAGGGTGGGTAGGGACGAAAGAGTACCCACAGAATTTGGAATCTCGTTCTCAATTTGGCACTTGTCTCACGCGCACAATTATTTCTTGAGGATTGAATTAAATATTATTTCTAAGTAAACTTCAAATTACATAAAAGGGAATCCAGATAATTTTTGTTTTATTTTAAATGATTCCTCCTTACGATTCTCACATGCATTTAGAGTTTTAAAGAAGCAACAAAGATTTCAAGTTTGATTTCCTTCATTTAATTTGGACTATTAATATAATGTTATGGTCTTGTCTAAATTGACTATGTGGGTCTTTATTTAAAAAAAATATATCAATTATGCTATATATGCCTTCTTTTTAACTAATTTACCATCTTCTTCACCAATTTTCTCTGATAATTGTGACTAGTGTTGTTTTACTTTTATTTCCTCAACAAGACATGGCGACGGGTGACCAATATAGGAGGTAAATTTTGGTCTTTCGTTGGTGAAAGATTTAGGCTAAAAAACGGTTTTTGCCCTTAATGTTTCAACTATGTGTAATAGTCGTTCTTACACTTTTTCCGTCTACATTTGTACTCTCTATGTTTCTCAAAAGTGCAACGAATGTCCCCCGCCCCCTCCATCACTGTAACGTTTGAAAATGAACAACGTGACCGTTAAATGTCACATCAGCATCCTACGTGACGTGACACGTCATTAAACAAAAATCAAAATGAAGGGAGATTTGAACTCAAGACTTGAAAGAGGGGTGTTATATTTATCAACATAATTTTATTTATATCATGTATCTTTTTCATCTTCTCTCCTCACCATCGCCATGGAACAACCAGTAAACCTCTCTCCATCGTGTTTTCTCTTCCATGGCTGAAAAGTCTTAGCTACCATAGCTGAGTCATCACACCCTCAAACTTCATCATTTGCTCAACCTTAGTTCTTTGTATTTCTACACCAAACTAAAAACGTTTATTGGTGAGTAAAGAACAATTCTATAAAATTTGGGAGAATTCTAGAGGTTTTCTAGTGAAGGGCTCGAAGGACTCACCGGAGGTGACGGTTCACGACAGTATAAGGGATAATGGGTCTTCATCCCAGGAACACGATGGTGGTGTCCGTTTCTCCAAAAGCTCAACCGTTTGTTTGGACACCTCAGTTGCAGGTCGGGTTTTGCTCGCCGGAGAACCTCTCAGTTCTCATTGATGCTTCGCTCTCGGGCCTTCTGGATCATTCATCTTTGCTTGGGACAACAGAGACAATATTTTCATGGTAATTTGGGGTTGGTTCGAGCGTGAAAAATAGTGGGAGTTGATATTGGTATAGGTGGAGAGATACACATGTCTGAAATATATATATGTTTGGCACATTTGCCCTATTAGTGAGTGTTGTTGTAAGTTCCGGCCTTTTTCCCAATTCAGCATAGAGAAGCTCTTGAATGTGAAATTTGGTAACTTTGGGTGCTAAATCCAACTAGGTATGTCTGAATTTCAAGTGAGTATGGAGTTTTGGGCTAGATGGGCTCACAAAGATCTTTGGCATGCTTCCTTGTGGCACATGCATGAGGTATGCTTCCAATTCTTCAATTTACCCTTTCTTCAAAATTAAAACATTCTCATCAAATCAACCAATTCGTTCAATCAAAAAATGAATTTGAAAGGCTTTGTCATCACACCATCAACTAAGAGAAGGACCGTTCGAGCTGAAGAAAGTTTTTGCTATAATTAACGTTGTCCTTACGTTTCATGGTGACGGTGAGGGAAGAAGAGGAAGAAAAACGCATGGTGATGGGGAGGGAAGAAGATAAATAAAATAAATACAATTATGTTGCTAAATATAACAATTCTCTATGTAGCTCAATTGGTTAAGTAGTTATTTTGCCTCTTAAGCACAGGTCTTGAGTTTGAGTCCTTATGAATACGATTGCGTTAAACTTTGGAAGTGAGAGCTTTGCCACTTGTATTAGTCCTATTCGGCTTGAACATGATCAAACATGTAGTTCAAACTAAAAATCACATGTATTGTTTTATAAGACAATTATGGTCGAGCTAAGTAGCATTGCTAACGATGGACAAAAGCTCTCCTTACAAAGTATTTAACACAACAACAACCTTAGCTATTTCAAAATTAACCAAGTTTTTATTTTAACATTTAAATAAAATATTTCTATTTTCATATTATTAAATTTCTTAATTTTATACTATCTTCATCCCTATGGTGGCTTGATCACATTCACATGTGGAAAGATAGAGCTTGGGAGTTCTGGTGTGTCCTTTGTCGGGAGGCCAACCGGGTTGCGGATAAGCTAGCTAATATGGCACATGATCTTGAGTTGGACATTCATATTCTGGAGCGTCCTCCTCTAGTTGTTCTAATTTACTTCGTTTTTTATGTTTCAGGTGTGTTGTTCCCTCGGCCTACCCGTGTGTAGTTTTTTATTTTTTCGGGACTAAGTACTTCTTTTAACAAAAAAAAAATTATAATTTACTCTAAGAATATGAAATAATCTTAAAATTTAAAGATATTCAAGAATGTAATAAAAATTCAACATTTAATGTTTTTACTCAATTTAAAATGTTTATTAATTCAGGAATATTTTACTTAAAAATAATTATTTCAAGAATTTGAGTAAAATATAAATAATGGGAATCTTTATTATTATAAGGTGGCTTCTAGGATGAAAGAGAAAGATAGGTCTTTCACTCATGAAAGAGCAAAAAAACCTAGTGTAGCAAGTCACCTTACCTGATGAAAAAATTAAATAAAATACCATTTGTGACAATTACTGGAATATCCCCTACGTCCCCCCTTCTCCACCAAGTCTCTTTCCCCCAATTCACGCTCTCCTCCTTCCCCAGCATTCCCCTTTCGATCATTTTGCAATATTTGTGTTCTGGGCCAAGGAGAAACCCTCCCTGATACGAACACCCAGGACGACCCCCGTCCCACGAGAGGTGTACAGACCACTCCGCAAGATCGACAATCCCGCACAACCGATTACGGAGACGACCGCCACTATACAAACAGGGACGATCAGGGTGAAGGACACCCCTTGGGACGATCAAACCACCAGGGACGAAACCGCATCTGGGGACGACGGGTCCCCCACCCGACCGAGACGGGCCGATCGAAGAACAAGTGACTCTGTGACACTTTGAGAAAGATCTAGTCGACTATCCCATCGCGGGCTCCACAACCAGTACTTTGGGGGCTGAGGTCACATCTCGAGGTTAGGTAGTGGGTTACGAGGAACCCTGAGCCGTAGGATCTCTGAGAGTGACAGGCGCCACAGGTGGATCCAACAGTGGTAGGGCGAGGGGAAACCCAAATGCCCGAGGCACTCATGACGTCCCTTCACAGGTTGGGGCCCTCCCTTCAGAACTCCAGGAGTATAAAAGGCCTCAAGTTTCCAGAAGTCAAGGTATCTATCTCTCACCCTCTTCACACGCAAAATATATCCAAGGTTGCTCTCAACTAACTTAAGCTTCGGAGTGCTTTGCAGGGCCCCCTCCCGAGACGGTGACCTCCACCCAACCTTCCTCTACCGGCCGCGACTCCTCTTCTCCGTTCTCCGTACGATCTTGGGTTCCTCCCCTGATCAATTTGTAATATCAACACATATGCAATCAATCATAAACCATGAAATTTGATTTTTTTATCTTCCCCACCCACCGCTTCCCTCCCCTTTCATGGTATTTTGATTTTCCCTTTCATTCTTTTCACTTCAATTTATGTTTCTATTACCCGTTGTAGCCATGTTTTCTAATCCATCCTCTAATCAATCTTGGATTTCAATCCAAGTGCAAATTACAATCCAAGTGTGAGATTTGATTTTGTTGGATCTGTTGTTAATATTGTGTTTGGTGGGTGCAGAGAGGTTTGTTGGTGAAGAAGAGGGTAAACTGGTAAAAGGGGGAAGATAACATCTATGACATAATTGATTTTTTAAATGAATTTAAGGGTAAATATGTAAAATCCTATGATAAAATAAGGTCTTTCATCTATAGAAGACCCATTTGCTCTTTCATGCTAGTCTCCACCTTATTATAATTAAAAAATTGACGAACTAAATTTGTTTAAATTTATTAAAAGACTAAAATAATCTTTGATTTTTTTGTAAAGAAATATCCGGCTTTCACGTGGGGAAATATCTTCCATGGAAATGGGCAAATGGCCTCGGTGTATACATTTCGTGAGAAGAAAGCATTTCTTATTCATTTAGTTGCAATTGAATACGCTTCTTCCCGAAAATATCTTTGTTAAATATTTTCCGTTCAACACCTCTTTACTGCATTTTTTTTTCAGAAAACATATATAAAATGATCCAATAAAAAATTAATTTATTTGCTTGTTCATCATACGTATAATAGTCAAGTTAATATTTTTGTAATTATACTCGAATAACGATTTAGAAGTAATTAGTAAAAATAAACATTTTTTAGTGCATACAAGCAGCGATGAACTAACAGTTCGAAGCCTTAGAATCACATCTCATGTTTCAAATATTTTTGGAGTTGGATACTAGTCTACTACTAAGTTTTTAGTTTTCTTAACAAGTATTTAATGCCGTTTCATTCAGATAAACTTAAAACCTCTCCTTAACTTAGTAACTAGTTCTCCATAAAAAAAACTTAGTAACTAGTTCTAGGCAAAATTTTAATTTTATTGAATTAGCGATAAATCGATAATAACTATGAATGATGTGGTAGCTATTGGTATGCGAAATTGCGAATGACGAGGTGCCACGTCTTCCCCCTAGTAGTGGTGTGGGAAGCTGCGACTTTTTAATGTTTATTTAATCTTTGGGGGCTAACATAACAGTTCAAGCAAAATGCTGGTGTTAAAATTTTCTTGTTTGCTTGCTCAGTTCTCTTTAATTTTTTTGTCAACAACTTGCTTCTTCTAACGTTTCATATTAATTGAGTTAAAAAAAAAAACGTTTCATATTAATAAAGGGACCCACTGGGTCGATGGTCCACTTTTGTGTATTGAATCAATTATTTTGGGATTTGGTAAAACAAAAATGACCATTTTTTTTCATTGTGAACACTAAATTTTGCCCAAATCCTTTAATTAAATCTGAATTTTCAGTTTACTTTAGAAACTTTAACTCATCCTTAATTTTAACTTTAATTTGGGGGCATAGGGTCCGAGAAAAGAAATGTCTAGAGATCGTTTCCTAAAAGATGCAATTTATCTTTGTGATGTACTAATTATTATTTTTTTCATCTAAAAAAACTTTAATTTTGATTTTAATCATCCCATTATAATTAAAAGATAAAAATAACAAATGAAAATTTTCTAGAATTCAAAAAATTGAAGCATTAGACTTCTTCGATTTTACTCATTGTCAATCGGACACTCGCCAAGGTTTAATTTATCTTGGTTTGAAAATTATCTTAAAAAGTTATTCCTATTATGGAATTACTTTGATGTTGCCTAGCTAAGCCAATTTAACATAAGTTACGCCTAAAATAATAAAAAATACTATAAAAAAGTCCTAAATACATTTGAAGGTAATACAATTCTTTACAATCACAGGTCAGTTGTCAATCAGTCGTTACGGGTCAACTGTCAATCAGTCATTAGCCGACAGGTCAACTGTCAGTCAGTCGTTAACTGATTTGGACCTTGAAATGTCGAAGACCAGTAGCCTAAATTCATTACTGTTTAAAATTCCCAGATAAAACACATGCTAAAAGAGTTAATGCAATTTTTGTTGATAACAACAAATCGTACTTTTAAGGAAGGAATATATTACATAATACTGGGAGTTTTACTGTAATTAATTAATCTTTAAGTAACATTTTCGTCTAATACTTGAAGAGAAAGTCAGAGTGGATCCACTTGCCACAAATATAAGAGTTTCATGTCAAATGGAGGTAGTGGAGCCAACCGATCAACTTGGGTAGGGAGACCCACTAGCTGATATGACGATTTTGAGGTTTTGACAGGATGATCTTAAGTGTTTGTACACATGCTTAGTGCCTAGAGAACATTGTAGACTTCATGGAAAGAAAATAACTTCTATAATTAGTGTGGTTTACCTCTATAAATATTTGTTTAAGCCTCATTTGTAGACACAATTCAAACAATAAATCAAATTTACAAATTTCATGCATTTATTTTTTGTCTTTACTTTCCTGCTTTTACCTTTCAACATTTTAATTCGTTTACTTCAACTCTTTATTTTTATCGCTTTAAGTCTTTTAGCCATTTTAGTCGTTCACAGCTTTACCTTAGTCACAACTTCTCAATAGCGATTACTATGAGCTTTTTAAAGTGCATTAAGAATCTGCATTGAGGAACAAAATCCCTTCCTCGAGTAATCGTTTGATTAGGAAATCGTTACGTTGGTTTCTCAACAGATCTACACGGCTACATAATCTAAATCTATTTGGAAACCAACATATTCTAACTTGGTCTCCTAATGTTTACAACCTTAACATGTGTAGTGTAAGTCTTGTATGAGATATACATTTAATAATAAGAAACGGGTAATATCTCTTTTCTTCCATTCTTTCTCTATTACTTCTCTTGTTTATTCTTTTTTTTTTCTTTGATGGATATTATTATTTATTTGGGAAACATTTGTATGTCCCTCGTAATAAATGTCTTTCTTGGTCGAAATTCAAATTTATACTTTAATTTCATCCTTATGAGATCTGCTTGCTTACCACTAGACCGACACATTGTTAGTATATATCTTTTCTTCTATTTACCCTTGCTATGAGTCCAATAATTTTCTTTTCACAATAAACTTTGGCTCCAAAATCAATTTCATTACAAAACCCATATAACTTATAAAAAGACAATAATCACAACTAGATTTAATAATATTATGTGCATAAAATGTTTTTTCCATAAATATATTTAAACATAAATGAGTTCATTTTCACTTTTATTATAATCCATTCTATTCAAAATTAATCAAACCTCACAATGCTAATCCAAATAAATCAGTAGTACTAATTAACAGTGCCAAACATGAAAGCATCTTTTTCAAATCGCTTTCTTCTTCATACTGGAGAGACGCAATGTTTGACTTTGAACACTACAAACAACTATTCAGCTATCACAAGAACCTGATATCTTCACGACAATGCAAAACAGATAAATTTCATATATGTATTGTTTGCGAGAAAACTATATATAAATGGTAAAAGTAAAGTTCAGATAAGTTTGTGTGCGATTTTAATTGAAATTTAAAATTCATTGATATACTTTTATCAACAAAGTCCATTGTGTGTTTGAATATATTATCTCTATCGATCTATTTAGAGAGTTCAATTCACCTTTTATTTTTTAGATTAATTTCTATGCATCGACGGTGTAAATAAGTTTTACAACATCATTCAATCACATCCCTTCATTTTGTTATCTCATAATTAATTTTAAATTTAATAATATCTAAAATAGAAAATGGAAGGTTGTGATTGAATGATAGTGTAAAACTTTTTACACCGTCAGTGCATAGAAATTAATCTCTTTATTTTTATGTGAATGTTAACACTAATTAGCACCGGTAAGAAGTATCTAAACATATACCCTTAACCAGTTATTTTCTTTTGAAAGTTTGGTAAGAATATCTTATATTCATCAACCATTTCTTAATTAAAGTGTGGAAATCCCTGATTATTTAGAAGAAACAACAACAGAAAAAGACCTGCTAAAGGAATTCAAATTGGCAAGTCATCCCAAATGATGCAAATTGATCAAATTATCATCAAAATGTCCAAGAACTTCTCCAACGGCTGGACCCATTATAGTTGTACCAATAAAGGGCAAATCTGACATTGACAGAGACAATAAAGGCAAAGAAACAATTAAAAATGAAGAAGGAAAAAACAGAACCTCCTTTATTTATTTATCAATGAAGAAACGGAACTTGATCGTTGGATTATTGAGTGAGGATTCCTAATGTTTTTTTTTTTTTTTTTGGTCAATGGATTCCTAATGTTATGATGGTATCTAATATTTTTTTCGTATGGCCCTTGTCATTGGGTCCACAGCCCATAAAGAAAATGGGTGATTTCTTCGGGGTCCACGTCATTATATTTAATTTTGAAATTATTTTAGTATGAAATTTGATGTTAACGTTAATCTATCTATATACCCGTATGAAATCTTGAACCATATAGCATTAAATTCAATAGTAGAAATAAAGACCCTCATTCACCCCCTTGAAAAAAAATTTAAGTCATGACTTTTCATTTTTCATAGAAATTACTCACTATCCTTCATAATAAAAAACTAAAATTTACTTTTGTAAACAAATTAGACACTTATAATTAAAATGAAACTAGGTAATGTTTTCATATGTGAACAAATATTAAGAATAAAAATTAATTAATAATAAAATATGAAAAAGTAATAACTAATCTTGACAAGGTAGTTTTAAAATTCAAAAAAGTTTCGCCATCAGGTATGTGTTTATTATTTGAAAAAAATTTCGATCTATTATATATTAGTGAAAAAGACTTGAGAATGCAGAAAAATAATGCAAAAATGTTGAATAAATTACAAATGACTTGAGAATGCATATTTTACGTTATTAAAGTTTTTTTGAAAGAGCTATTAAATTTATAATTTATTATAATTTTAAAAGTTAAAGTTACTTTTTTATTTATTTTTAAAAGAATTTTTTATAAAAAGCACACATATTACTAGAACTTATTTGATGATATTAAAAACTTATTATTTCATATAAAATATTTCAAATTTACATAATTATTGTAAATATAAAAAAATTAAAGAATTATTAAATTATTAAAACTAGCGGAGTAGACGGTAGGTTTTTGGTATGACTTTCCTATCTGCCTATTGAGAGGTTTTTGGGAGGTTATTACCGTAGGGTCTGAGTTTTTGCTTGTTATTGGTGTGGTTACTGTACCAATGTTGAGAGAGGATGTATCTCAACTTCTTATATATATATATAATATTTTATTTTCGAAAAAAAAATATTAAAACTAATTCAATGTTAATTATTAAAGTTGAGTATATATTTTTTTTACACAAAGAGAACTCTAATAATATTTATTAAAATGTCTCAAGATAATTATTTTTAGTTTAATAATAATTGCAATTAAAATTTATTTTAATATTCAAAGTATAATAGTTTTTAAACAATTTAAAAATATTGTAAATACACTCGTGCAACAAGAAGCCTGCACTTACGTAATGGTTGCTACCCTTTTCTTTTCATTTGGTTCTTTCTGTGTCTCTTTCTGACTTTGCCATGCACTTTCCCACTTTTCTGCTTTGCACCTTCACATCAAACTGATCAAAGTAATATAAATTTTAGAAATTATATATAAGCAAGTTAATGCAAAAATATAATAAGTTATTTAAATTTTATAAATTAATATACATTATTATTTAGTTTTGGTTAATAAAAAGAATTAAACATCTCTACACAGGCATTCAATTATTTAACGTCACACACATATTCAAACAATTACAATATGTTTTATTTTAATTAAGTTTAAAACCTATTTTCTAATGTGACAAATAATTACTAGATGTCTGGGTAGAGAAATTTTAAACGAACGGTACACATAAATTATTTCTACTATAACTTCAATTTAACAAAAAAATAAAATCTTATCTATATAATTTAGAATTAAAGGAAATAATAAGTCATAAAATGTAATAAAAAAATCCTAATGTGGTTGAAGTATGAGAAACATATGTACGGTTGTAAACAGTTGAAACCAGTTGAATGGTGATGGATATTGGATCAGAAGTTCAGAAATACACGGAAGGTGTTTGAAGTTGAGTTCGCCATAACAATAGCATGCTATGACATGATGAAGATGATGATGTGTACTCACTCGGATTCCAAAGATTCCCGTTTGTTGTGTTGTGCAGCAAACAAGTATGGGAGGGAACCTTCCTCCTCACCTCCTTGTCATGTTCTTGATTCCCACTAATTATATATACATATACACACTTGTATTATAACACCACCACTCAATTTGTGGGATCCACTTTATCATATACGATACGAAATATATTGACATTTTTACCATGCCATTGAAAAAATAATATTATCCGGTTTACAACAATAATTAAGCTACTCTTAACATTTTTTTAAGGGGTAGGAGTTTCAAATTTTAAGCAGCTAGCTAAGACATGTTGCCATTATATGCCTAACAAAAATAATCTGTGTACACTAATATAGTGACACATATCATACACCAGTAACTTGTGGTAGTTTTTATATTAGTGTATGATGTCTATCACACATGAATCAGTGATGTATACCAAATAAAGAGCTTAAACAATTAGATTGTGGGTAGTAGCTCAATGCTACATGAGAGATCACACAATTAGGAAGCATATTTTAGTTTTTTTTCTTTCAAGGATATTTTGGGTTCCAACAGCACTTATTGCACTGGTCACCACAGAAACTAATTAAGCCTGTTAACGGCATAGGATATGGGCCTTCATATTGTTGGACTTAATCAACGGATCTGTCCATGCCATGTGGACCCTTGGTGGCTATACCTTACTCATCATTTCGACCAAAAATATTAAAATACGCTATAGTGTCCATTATCCAACGCAATTTCAAGAAAGAGACAGGCGTCATGATCCCCACAAAGAAAAAAACACAGAGACAGAAATGGATCTTTTATCAAAGATCTTATAATAAAATGTTAAAATATAAATATAATGTGTATGCACTTTTTTTTTGTACAATGAAAAAATAAATTATAACGGGCTAAGACTTGATAGAGAAATTAGGCACCAAGTTCGAACAGACAAGAGGATAACCTCCCTCGGCATCCATCCTATGACGACGATGATAACCCCAAAAGGGAAAGGGGAAACATAGGTCTCCAAAACAAAAGATAAAAAAGTTGCTTGCAAACCAATTCGTTACAACATTGCAGTCTTTGGAGAAAAATGAAAACTTAACATTGCCATGAAACACAACTCCCCTATCTATTTGGCCAAGTACATCAGTACAGATGATCTTAGTTGACTTGCTACTAGAGGACATTAGATAAATCACTTCCAAGGAGTTGCTTTCCACTATAACGTGAGGGAAGGAACGCTTAAGAAAGAGATGAATTGTGGTCGAGATAGCAGGAAGCTCAGTAAGAAGGGGGTTTGAGGTGCCCAGATTATTGCAAAACCTAGCAATCCAACCTCCATTCTCATCTCAGAAAACCCCACCACAACCTGCAGTTCTGTTTTCCTTCACTATATCATCGCTGTTAACTTTACTTCTGCATATTTCAAGTTTGAATATTACACTAACATGTGCATCAAAATAAAGTCATAAAATATTTATATTCTTCTTTATAGATATTTATATCATCTGACAACAACATATTTATTATTTTTAATACTTATACAAAATAAAAAATGACAATTTATTGAATTCCTAATAAAAGGTTTTGATTTAGTTTTACTTTCCCTAAATTTTCAATGTATGTTCTGAGTTCTGATGCCATAAAAAACAATAAAAAAGGTTGGTTTATTGTGCATGTTTCTCTTTGTTAAGCAAAAACTGGGGTTCAAGACTTATGGATGATTTTTCTTGGTTGAGGGAGTTAACTCCACCATGATTTTGATGTTTCTGGCTCAAATTGAGTTAGCTCGTGCATATAATACTTGTTGCGAACCCCACAAATCTCATTAAGTTTATAAATACTTTTCTAGTAAAATATTAAAATATAATCCCCTCTCTTTCACGTACAAACAATGTTCTCAGCTGAATCGATCATTAGAGCGGTAGAGTCCCCGGTTCAAGATTCAATGATCATACTGCGAATGAATCATGGTCAAACTAGTGGTAATGAAATAATATTTTAAAGTTTTTAAATAGTGTTTAACAATAAAAGTATTATATCTATAATTTTTTTTTTTGTCAATGATGTATGGAATAAAACCCAAAGGATTGCCTCACGGCACTTACAACATGCGAGATATAATCTATAAGAGTGTTACACAATGCACAAAACCCTAAACAAATGAAGAACAAGCATGCCACTCAGCTGAATACACCAGCTAAAAACATGAAGTAAAATCCATAGGGACGTACAAAACCCCCTAAATCCCAAAGACAGAGAGCCAATTAACTTCTGAGCGAAGAAGATCATGAAAGGCTTTAACCAGCGCTCCCTTTATACAACAAGCGGCTCTGCCGGAGTTGTAGTGCGACGAAAAGGAAACCAGCGGCGTGGCTTCGGAGGCGCAAATAGGGGTCAAACTAGCATCTCTGAGAGCAGGGAAAAGATGGGAGCTTCTGTAGATTCCAAACAGCAGCAGCAAAAGCTGACAGAGGAACGCTGGAGCAGTGGAAGTGGTCGGGATGCCAAATGGAGCAGAGACAGAGCGCGGAGTCCAACGGGTGGCGACCAAGGCAGATCCGTAGCCGGAGCTGAGGAGGCGATCGGAGCTGTTGCTGACGACGGTGAAGCGCCAGGCCAAAACCCCAAAAGCTGCAGAACAGGTCCAAAAGCCACTCTCTTACACCCTAAAAAGCCGCCATAAAGAGATGAGGAATAAGGCCACAGGCTTGGGTAGCGGCGAGCATCACGGCTGCAGATCTAGCAACTAGAAACACAGAGGCTAAAACCGAGCTCTAGTATCCTCTGTAAAAGACAAACCGAACATTGATCTGCTGTTGAGCACCCGGTGGTAGATGGTGGCGGTTGGAGGTGGCCAAGGTGGAGGCAAGCGTGGTGGTGGGTGGAGGAGGATGGAAGAGGCCAAGGAAAGGGGAGAAAACCCAGACAAAGCAAGAGAAACAAACCCACTTATTTGGGTAGAAATCCACCTATTGTGGAAGAAAACCCACCTGATGTGGGAAGACAAGCTTCTATCAAGCTGAAAAACTATCCTAGAGGAAGAGAAAACCCCCCAATGGGGGAAGAAACCCCCAAAGGGGGGGAGACGGCGCAGCTGTTAGTTTGCCCTAGCAGAGTAAGAAACGAGCCTTTCTTCTCC